>NW_010526837.1:49821-117051 GCF_000687285.1 Phaethon lepturus
TGATCTGTATTGTCATTGACTTTAATCAGAATTAAAGTATTTTTTCCCTTACCTGCCTTGCTCTCAGATGTCAGTGGTACAGTCAACAACCACAGCCACACTTTAGCTATCTCACAGGGTAAGAAGAGGGTATTTTCCTATGGGTTGCCTCAAGGCTTGGGGACTTATAGTTGATGCGAGAAAAATGCCTAATTCAACTGCTCACTGAAGGACCAGCAAAAGAAGTGATATAGAATTTTATAAAGCAATTTTTTAACTTCTCAGATAGGCAGATTAGAGGGCTACGATCACTCCTGAGGCCCAAAGCATTTGAATGAATTATCACATGCATCTCTGACACTTTTGCATAAGCAGCAGCACTGATTTCCCTTTGCTTTTGTATATTCCACTTTCCAGCCAACAAGAAATAAGTCATTTCTGTGGTCTTAACTCAGGTAATTAGTCAACAAACACTACTGACCAAGTCAATGAATGAAAGAAACAGCAGACAAATTTGCTAGTGAACTCATTGAGGAGAGTGCACAAAGAAAAAGTAATTTGGCCCTCTTGCCCCCCCAATGTTGGCTTAATTTCACAACCTGTCCACTCAAAACCTCTTACACAAGCTCAGTAATGCTCATTCTTCCAGTTCTGCAGTCATGAGTTTAACTGCAAAAAATCCAAGGAGAGAGAGATATTTTAGAAACCTTTACAATGATCTAAAATAGCTCTTTGATGCATAGCAGATGTCTTCAAAACTAGCATAAAAGGAGCCAAAATGCCTTACAGTTCTGGAAAAGGGAGATTCCAAGATAAGACATGTTTCTAACTGCAGCAGCTCTGGAATAAATTTGGAATTTATATTAATTGTCAACCTCAAAGAAAACATTTAAAAGAAGCCCTTCTGTTGTCCTCCATTTTGGGACAAGTGCCTTATTGGGCTACAAGCTGCACAAAGATCTGATGTCTGGCTGAAAGCAGTTCCTCTGTACGCGTAAAAGATAACAGATGGGTTGAGATGGGGGAAGTAGAGAGAGAACAACAAGCAGTGGGACATGGAGGTGACAGACTGGGGACTGCTTGCCCTTCATCCCTGGCTCTAGTCAGCTAGGAAAGGGGTGATTGGCAGGCTTCACTGCAGAGGGGAGGACTAAGGATGGATTGGAAGGGGCTTGGTGAGATGGCACTGATAGGTGGCAACAAGGCAACACCTCCGAGGCACACAGCATGGAAGAAAAAGTGTGAAGGGACATGCTGGACAACTGAACAACAGACCCATGAAAACTGACCCTGCAATCAAAGTGGGGATGGGATTCCCCAGTCCTGTTGCTCACCATCAGGGATAACCAGGATGAAGATTTGCTCTGAGTAGCCTTTTTAAAAGGGATGGGAAAAAAAAGTCTGTGTCTGATAAAATAAGAGTGGGTGGTACATCTGGAAAAAAATACAAAGCATGAAGATGTAGCCAAGTGATGAGTCAGCACATGAATCTTCTTATTACTGCTCTGAACAATGCATCTCGTGCGTACCAGGCCTTAGTTTTCATGAAGATTTAAGCTAGCATCCTTGTAACACCCTTAGCTTGGACAATGCTAGGCTGTGCTCATGGAATAGCTAGGGAGTGTGTCTCTTACTTGAATACAAGAAAGAGTTAGATGAAGGACTGAAAGACCAAAGCAGCAGTAAGGTGGAAGATTTGATATGAAATAAATCTTAAGAGCAGAAATGTCAGAGCAAGAAGATTCTATATATGTAATTAAAGGTGAAAAAAATAGGTTCTATTTCCCTATATAGGCAAATGGCAGAGTCATGCTTAATACTGAAAACAGCAGAAGAGGAAAGTCAGGTAGTGACAATGATACAACAGAGGAGTAGTCTTCCTCTCATCAGCTCTGATCCTCCCACATCTTCCTGGCACTCCTTCCCAGTCTTCCTTCTTTTGGCATTGCAAGAAATGGGCCAGAAACACAAACTGCATATTTGGCTTCCATATACATGAAAGCTCAGGACTTTGGTTTGGCTAAAGGGATGAGAGAGGAAATCTGAGTCACCCCAATCTGAACCACAGGCCCCAAATCCAGAGGCTTCTGGATGCAGCCCTTGGATTGCGCCCTGTTGCAATGTGTTGTTCTATCTTTCTCTTTCCAACCTTCTTTCTGCAATGTTCTCCCCTTTTCTGGCTGACAAACTGCAGTAGATAGCTTGACTGTATCTCAACCCTCTTTAATCCTTTACATATATGGGCATATCACAGAAGACTATTCATATGGAGCTAATCAATGCTTTGCCTGTGCATTTTACATGCAAGAATATCTGATGGAAAAAGCAGTCAGGTAGAGAGTTCTTCTCTCCTCAAAGGACAGGATACAGAGGAAGAGAAAGCTACCTCTTGTTCCTGTCCTACTGATAAATCTTTAGCAGGTGAAGGTTTCATTGCAACCCAAGCTGCTAATCCCATGGAGTCTGACTACTGGAAGGATATTCTCCTTCCAAGCTTGCCACGTCCTTGAACATGGAAGGCACAGTTAGATAGCAGAACAAAGCTGGCGAGTTCTCCTTTATTCTGTTTCTACCCTGCTCTTCACTCGTCTTGCAGATCAAATGCCTTCTTTACTCACCTCACAAGACACAGGAAGACTGCCAAAGCAGTCACATTTCACAAATGAAATCATTTGTGCCACTGTTTGCCTCTCCCTTTTAAGGCAAATCAGTGGGACGCAAATTCCATGGTTTTTGGAAAGAACCTCTTCTATGTAATATCTAAACAGAAATTCTTTCCCCTCTCTCTGGCACCAGCAGTGTTTTGTCTCCACCACTGTGCTGCGCATTACCAGCAGTAAAGATTGGGACAATTAGATGAAGACCAAAGCTAAACAGAATTACAGGTCCAATCCTGTAGAGCATCTACTGAAGTAATTTCATTTGTTCCCTCAGACAACCTGGTTATCATGCCTGGGAAATCACACTGCAAACAAGCTTGCATTTAAGATTCTTGCCACTTTTTTACAGTTGCCTGTATTGCTAGTAAAAATTTCTATTGATGTTGGAAGAGAAGGAAACTACTGTACAGTTCACAAAGCACCAGTACAGTCAAGTCTAGTTGGGTCTCCTACCTGTCGGGGTGAGGTGCCTCCAGGTGATGACAGGCTCAGGACGCCCATTTGCCATACAAACCAGGGTCACGTTGCTGCCCTCATTCACGGTGATGTCCGACGAGATATTGGAGATCTTTGGTGGAACTGTGAAAACAAAAGAAAGTTGGACCTCAGTACCCAGACCTCTGGAGAACAGCCTGTCTGACTCATTAACCTACCTACCTATTAACCAGATGCAGTCACAGACTCCTCTCACAGGCTGCACTCCTCCTTACTACCTGGGTTTCTGAAATTGTATCAGAATAACATGTATGGCTGCTTCAAGGATCTGCACATAGAAATGGCCTTTGATGAAACTACGATTCTTTGTGTTTGGACAGGTTTGGGGGCCTTCATAAAATCACCTCTAAGAACTTGCCTGACTGCCCCAAGGCAGCATGGAAAGAGCTGGCAGGCTCCAAGGACTGTCCCAGCTGGTTTTTACACTCCAAACAGTGCCAGATGCAGTTCTATGTCCTCCTGCAGGGTGCCAGGCCTCAAGGCACTGACTCAGAGGATGTATTAGCTATTGCTACCTCCCACATGCAGAGAGAATCCACGCTGCTAGGCAGGACCCTGTTCTGCTGCTCACATAACCAAATGCTCGCTGGGAATTGAACCGGAGAGATGTTAAGCTCATTTCTGTTGCGACTGCCATGATGAGGTGAGAAGCAGGGATGCGTGCCACGGCTAATGGAGATTTGCAGAGGGAAGGCACAACAGCGACAGCGGGAAGGTTTCTGCAACATCTTTCAGCCAAGGGGGATCCCCCATGGGCTGCCCACAGCTTCTGGATGACTGCACCTCACAGCACCAAAAGCATGGTAGGGTCTTTAAAGATTTGCAACACCAGCCATGGCTCAGGTATTCAGGATCCTTAAAGACCTTCCAACCTAACTGAGTTTGTGTCACGGGACCAAAGTGACGATGCTGCGACCTGAACAGGTACCTCTGGGGGTGGAGCGTGCCGGTATATCAGCCTCCAAGCAGACACAGTCTCTCCTCCCTCACATCCATGTCTTACTTCCATGCTTCACATCCTGGAGGTGGTGAGGGAGTCTGACTAAAAAGGAATCTTCTGATTTTTTTATTTTATTTTTTTTTTTAATATATTTTCAGCTTCTGAATTTGTGTGTAGCGAGGAATGAAACAACATCATTTTCTGCTTTGCTTACCACAGAGTAAACAGCAGCCTCCGCTTCCCCCTCTTTGGCAGGAGCGGCTGATGGTCCTTTTGAGGCAAAGCTGCCTACAAGCTAGGTGGGAAAAAGGAAATGAAGCCTGAAGAGAGCAACTCACCACTTCCAGCTGTGTTGCTGGATTCATAGGAATATTGTTTACAACCCACAGCTCATTAGCACCTCTCTGTAGGCCCCAAACTCATGGACTATGCTCAGCATCTGTGACCATGGGACCTCCTTGGAAGAACAGGGTCTCCCAAGCAGGAACAGGACCTGTCGAACAAAGTGAGGCAGGCACGTCTCTGCCGACAGGCCCACTCACCCAGGCAAGGAGGAACTTAAGCCAGGCACATTGGGGAAGGATTGCCATAGTCTGGGGGAGAAGTGACAGCACAGAAGGCAGTGAGGAAGCAGCTGGGGGCCAACACACAGAGAAGGCTTTTGCACTCCCCTTGTGAAAGCGAGACAGCTGGGGGCCCATCTCAAATGCCTGTGCACCAGTGTAAACATCATGGTGAAGAAACAGAAGGAATTAGATGTCCACACAGATTCACAGTGCTATAAACCCATTGGGATGACAGAGCCATTGCGGGACAGCTCTCAGGACTAGCAGCGCTGTGCAGGACGGATGCAGGCTTTTCAGGAAAGACAGGCTGGAAAGGCGAGGAAATGAAGTGCGCTCTCTGTGGAGGAATGCCTGGAGTGCACCCAGCTCTGGGCGGTGAACTAGCTGGGAGCTTAGGCATAAGGATCAGAGGATATCACAGTGTCATGCCTGTTGGCTGGTGTCTGCTACCAACAATTTGATTAAGAAGAGGCAGTGGACAAAGACTGCTTTAGACAGGTAGAAGAAGCCTCACAGTCCCTGGTGAGGCACTTCAACCACCCTGATATTTGCTGGAAGGGTGAAAGTGCTGGGTGCAAACAGTTCAGGAGATATGGGGGTCCAACAGGTTCAGCACGAGTTAGCAGTATGCCTTTGCAGCAAAGACCAAGCATCCTGGGTTGTATTAGCAAGAGTGTAGACCCGTAAGTGGAGGGAAGCAATTATATCCCTTTATGTGGTGCTTGTTAGGCAGCATCTGAAGCACGACATCAGTTTTGGGCTCCCCAGTACAAGACGACCATTGACATACTGGAACAAATCCACTGGAGGGCTCCCAAGATGGTCAGAGGGCTATAGGTTCTCCTTGTACATCAAGTGCTAAGGATCTGTTCAGCCTGAAGAAGAGAAGGCTGAGGGGAGATCTTATTGCTGTCAACAAATAGCTAGTAGGAAGGTGCAGAGAAGACAGAGGCAGGCTTTTCTCAGAGGTGCACAGTGAACAGCAAAAAGCAGCAGACATGAGCTGCAACATGGGGAAAATTCTGCCTCAAAATGAGGAGAAAGACTGCACTTTCGGGATGTCAAAGACAGGAACAGAGAGGTGGTGGAAACTCCATCCCTGGAGGTACACAAAACTCACCTGGGTGAGGCCCTCAGCAGCCTGCTGTAACTGGCAGCAGGAAGGAAGGAGAAGGGACCTTGGAAGCTGGTCTGCTGCTCAAGAGATAGAACTGATGGCTGATCAGCTCATTGTGAAGCAACCAGAGCAAGGCATGTTGGGGGAATGGTTGACTGAACCAGGGTCCCCTTCCCTGGAGAGAAGGAATTTCAGAGTAGGGACACCTCCCTAGCAGCACTATAAATACTGGCTAAAGCAAAGCATAGCTGCAAATCAAGCCCTTCTTCTCAAAGCAAAAATCCCCTGACAAACACGAGCCCTGCTACGTTTTACATCAGTGATTCACTGCGAGCCATCGGCAGTGTGTCTGCACACGTAGGAAGAGGTAGGAGGCAACAGAACAAAATAAAATAAATACTGTTGGAGAACGCTGGTGTTGTCAAAGAATTTGATCCCACTGTATCACAGGGTACCTGAGAGTTTCACTGACTGTAGCTCCATTTTGTGCCTGCTTTCTCTGTATGACACACCCATTCTGCACAGGAAATGCCTGGCAATTCAAAACAACAATCACACAGTGGTCCCGGAAAGTGAGTAAATACCTTTGCCACCCAATACCCTGAGGCCGTGTAAAGGGCAGCAGAAAGGAACTAGCCCAGTTAGGAAATCAAATGTCCTGCCTCCTCCAAAAGAAGCTTGTGGCTTCAGGTTCCATGGCACACCACAGCAGAGAGGCAGCTTGCAGCACCCTGCTGAGATCTGGCACAGCATGGAGTCGGCCAGAGTCAGAAGCACTTTCTCCGTCTCCTACTGTCCCACTGGATGACGGGAGTCCCCTGTCTCGCAGCTCAGGACAGACAGACCATCGCTCCAGCCAGCAGAGCTGCAGGCTGGGAGAGCCCTGCAAGCTCTGGTGCAGAAACCCAAACAGCTACTCTTACTACAGGGAACAAAGCAACTCGGAGGGCCACCTCAGTCCTGTAGCACCTCAGCCACCTGTAGATCTGAAACACAGTAAGTGCTGAGACCAACACACACTGGAGAACACAGAAGGGCTTAGTCTGGGAAAGAACAACAGAGGCTGCTATTTTTGCAAGAGTTGTGTCCTAGCTGCTCTGTCAGGGGACACAAGGATAGTGACTTTGGAGTGTCCTCAGCACAGCTTCTCTGGTGTGCTGGCAAACGTGGGCAAGCAGAGCCCAGGAGTAGAACCATTGGCTAAACAGCATTTTGAGGGCTTTATCTTAACTTCAAGGGGTTAACATTTGCATCAGGAAAAAAAGCCACGCAACAAACCAAGAAGGACTAAGCTCAAGCAGGTCTAGCAGATGGAGCTGTAGGCCAATCTGAGGTCCTAGCAGAACGGTGTGATGACAGCCAAAACAGTTGAGGAGAGAGCAGTGAAAGCCATTACGGGGCACCAGCAGCAGAGCTGCAGTTAGGACACGTCTACCCTGCCACTTCCCAAACCTGTCAAGTCATTTTAGTTCGCAGAGGATCAAGTAAACTCAGCAAATAATACAAACAGATCTGACCATGCAGACCAAATGCCCAAAAGGAGGAGGATGCGTCCAGATGGTCATATCTGGCTTGCCACTTTTTCAGATGAGGGAGAAAAGGGCATCCAATGCTGAAATCCTGTTAGGAGTATAATGGTTCGTTCCTTCAGCTGCCACCTTGGTCAGAGGGCAAGGAAAGGCTGAGAGGAAGGGGAATAGGGCAGGAAATAATTTCCCCTGTTAATTTAAGACCTGGTTTGTTTTTTGTCTGCTTAGAATCCAAAGCTAGCTAGCATTAAAAGTGACTGGATCTTAGTGGACAGTAATTTTACTCAGATAAAAAGTCAGAGACTTTTAATTTTCAGGATGTCAAGCCAGCACGTTAAAATGCCAAAACTGTCAGCACCAGCACCAGTTAGCATTGCCTCCTTGGCTCTTGTCATTGCTTTACACACACCTTTTTAGGACAGTCCCAAAATGAGAAGCTTTGACCTCATTATTTTTTCCCATGTGTGGGTTGTGTTATATTTTCATAGTTCCCAGACTGCCGGAAGAAGGACTGTTGAGAATAAAACCTCCTGGGACCAGGATCTCCTGGGTGCTGCAGCCTCCTTTTGCCCATCCATCTCTTGTTGACCGTCAACTGGGAAAGCCTTTTCTGTCTGGCCTCTCTGAACCATTAGCACAGGCAAAACCACAGCCTGCAGACCCACAGTAAGGGAAGCACCACAGTTAAACAGCACTTTCAGGCGTTTTCGTCTTTGGCCTCACGACTTGTCCTTGCAGGATGCCAGGCTGCTGCTGGACCCTTCTGGATCCAGGGACCAAACTGCCAGGCTCTCTAGTAATGTGGAAAAAGAGAAAATCACCTTATTTTTTTCTGGTGAGACCCCACCTGGAGTCCTGTGTCCAGCTCTGGAGCCCTCAGCACAGGAAAGACATGGACCTGTTGGAGTGGGTCCAGAGGAGGGCCACAAAAATGAGAGGGATGGAACACCTCTCCCATGAAGAAAGGCTGAAAGAGTTGGGATTGTTCAGCCTGGAGAAGAGAAGGCTCCAGGGAGACCTTCTTGCAGCCTTGCAGTACTTGCAGGGAGCTTGTAAGAAAGACTTTGTAGCAGGGCCTATTGTGATAGGACAAGTGGTAACGGTTTTAAACTAAAAGAGGGTAGATTTAGACTAGGGAAAAAAGGAGGATATTTTTCACAATGAGGGTGGTGAGACACTGGCACAGGTTGCCCAGTGTCGTGGTAGATGCCCCATCCCTGGAAGCATTCAAGGCCAGGCTGGACAGGGCTCTGAGCAACCTGATCTAGTTGAAGATGTTGCTTCTCATTGCAGGGGGTTTGGACTAGATGGCCTTTCAAGGTCCCTTCCAACCCAAAGATTCTATGTTTCTATGATTTTTTCCTCCCTTTCAGCATAAATGTAACATGGGGTATCTGTTATCCTGTGCTTAGGATCCCCCTGGATGCAGTGGGGAGCAGAGACCTGCAGAGATGTGAAAGCAAGCACAGTGTAGCACCCCACTGCTCCATCCCCAGAGAGGTAGGATGCCCTACCCACGCCAGGGACAGATTCTGGAGAGCTGGAAATGAGCTCTGAGAAGAATGGCTTGAAACTCACATATTTGTTTCTTCTACATTTCACATCTACAAGACAAGCCTGATCAGCTCAGCATCTCATCTTACGTGCCACTGATGGTAAATAGCAACCCCCAAACTAACGAGTAGCCTTTCTTCTTGAGAAGCTCATACTGCAAGAGCGGCTGGCCTGCAAGGCAGGAGTGGGACAAGGGCAGAGACGCTGCAGGGCGCTCTGGGTTGGGAGAGCTGGGGGAACTGCAGGGCAGGAAGGGTGCAAGCACAGAGCTGGTGCGGGAATTTAAGTCCCAGGCAAAGCACAGTGACAGAGCTAGGTAGGGCAGGCTTGCGCAGAACCTGCCTGCACCAAGCCCATTCTAGTTAATTGCCATCAATCCTTCACTTTCATGACAACTGCAACTCACATTAATTTAAATAATAAGAAAGACTAAGACATGAAAAATAGAGCACACTCCCCCAGTGCAATCACTGTTGCTCTTGAGATGAAAGCAAGTGATTTGTTTCCACAAAACATTACTGTGTCTCAAAAACACCCACTATCGCAGTTATTACAAGCCAGGGGCCGCATAGGGGAGGCGGCAAGGAAACCACAAATAAGAGAACACGCAAACATCTGCTGTTATCCTTGCCTTTCATGACCAAAGCCTTTCAGAGCTCAAAACTCCTCCTGACATATTACCTGGGATCATGTAGGCAGGCTGGATCAGCTTTATCATTCAAGGCTATGGAAATAGGCAAGGAGTGGTGCTATATCCCTAATCTCCTAGTAAATAAGTCAGCCCAATGGTTAAGAGATGTGAGTTCACATCCAGGAGGCCAGCTCCTGAGTAACCTTCTAGGAGTGCAATGGGAGATGGAACAAGAAAGCATTAAGGCCACGCTTGCTGAAGGGTATAACCAGCAATGCTTCTAGAGGTCTTTTCCTAACTTAGTTTATACTGGAACTAGCCATGCCAAAGCTCACAAGCAGTTCAAATAATAGAATAACGGAATCACAGAATAGTTTGGGTTGGAAGGGACCTTGAAAGGCCATCTAGTCCAAACCCCCTGCAATGAGCAGGGACATCTTCAACTAGATCAGGTTGCACAGAGCCCCGTCCAACCTGACCTTAAAAGTTTCCAGGGATGGGGTATCTACTACTTCTCTGGGCAACCTGTGACAGTTACCTGTCTTTTGATTAGAGCATCTAGACACAGCACAGGCACAAAATGGCAGGAACGGAAACCACCGCCTAGCATAAATGGTACTTATATGCAAGGGGTACTTACAGGCATGGGGCAGCAGTTTCCGGCTCCTGCACTGGTTGCACTCTGCAGACCTCAGTGCAGGAGAAGGGTGGATTTGTGAGGCAAGGGCAGGAAGCCTGGGACTACGAACTTGAATCAGGCACGACCAGATGAAAAATTATGAAAAGAGGGATATGGAGATGTAGTTGGAAGATGGCTCTGAGCCCTGCAAACACACTCACACAAAGTTCACAGTCATGATCTGACTGCTCCCCTTGGGCAAATAGAGCTTTGCTTAAGATTCCTAGATACAGTCTTATACTATGGGGCAGCTACTCCCCAAGCTGAAATTACAAGATCACTTAACAGTCAGGTGTTTGGTCTACAAGTCACAAAAAAAAAAAAAAAAAAAAAAAATAGAGCTCTTATTCCCACTCTACAGACCTAAGATACAGCAAAAGCTATTTAATTCCCCCAAGACACAGAAGCAAATAAATAGTACTGAAAATAAGAAAACCCATAAGCTCTACTTACAAGCTCTAACTGCTTGTTCCAAGACGGGAACTTTGGACCCAAATGGAGAAAGCCACCACAAACCCTTCCATATATCCTCATTAGTTGGGTTGGAAGGGACCTCTGAAGATCATCTGGTCCAACCCCCCTGCCAAGGCAGGGTTACTTGCTTCCTCCAGCCTATTTATTTTCCTCTCTATTGGCAAGTAAGACCCCCATCCGTTGGAGAAAATTAAGACTCCCACGCACGAATCCACAGGAGCCCCTGGCTTTCAGGGCAAAAAGAAAACATCAGGACTTCTCTCCAAAGTCAAGGGAACTTTGCGGCCACTAAAGCCCTCCGCAGGTGCCTACCAATTAGCCTCGAGAGTTCTCATTTCCTTGTCCCCAGCTCCCAATTAACAGCACTTTGCAACAAAGACGTAATAAGCCCCAAGGCAGTGGTAGGGGGGACGCTGACCATCATATGGCCCTTGAATGCTTTAGAGCTGCCACCTTGCTCACCACAATTAGGGGTCCTTTCCTGTGGCAATTAATTGACAGCAAATTGGTCTCATTAGTCATTGTTTAGTTAAAGTGGTTAGTGGGGAGAGAGGGCCTGAAGAAGGGGCTGAGCTGCTAAACACAACTAAATGGTTTAATTTCCCTCTCATGTGTGCAGCAGGCTAATCACAGCTCTTTACAGCCCTAACAAGAAACAGCTTGTTGCTGCTTAGGTCTTGCAAAGGGAGCAAGCTGAGGGCCGGAAAGTAAAATCCAGATACCCTTTGGGATGCGTCATGCTAACGTTTCTGAAGCACTTTGCAGACAAAATGTGACATGAGACCCAAGATGTGTTTTTTACGGTCTGATTCATGCCGCAGCCTCAGCCAGAAGGAGACGAAGCTGTCACCAGGGCAGGAGGGCAAATAGTGAAGCTGTTGAACTTCATTAAAGAGTGGACTCTGAAACATCCTTCTGACCTTCTGCTCTGCTTGGCTTGTTCCACCCTGCCAGTGCTTCTCTTGTCACTAAAGCTTCTAGTGAAGTAGAGGCAAATGTTGAAGGCCTGGTTTTGTTTTTTAATCCCCTGGGAGCTAAAAAACTCCCAAAATAGACCACAGTGTTTTCACAAGGTGTAAAAGTTGCTTCTTTCTAATATCCGAAAAGAGCTGCCTTGCCACGCCCGTCCTTGATGGCTTTTATAGAAGGGTCTATCCCAGAGCATGGAAACCACTTACGAGATCTGCAGGTCCCAACCTACGTGTGCCCTCACACCACTCTGCCCCAGAGTGGCAGATCACCATCCCAGGATTGCTGCTGATGCCAAGAGAGGGCGGGCCGAAGGAGGCACGGGGGCTGCTAGCTTGCGCCTTGCGTCTCGGCGAGCTTCCCCCGCCGCGCGGCTGAGCCTCACCCACCGAGACGCCACGCAGGAAATTATTTAAATCCAGATGGGGACTGCGCGTATTGCACTGACTGGGAGCAGAGAAGCAGGCAGGATGCTGTAAATCAAAGCCATGTGGAAAGCCCTCCCAGCCTGCCGAGCTGGGTAGCGTGTCAGAGCTCACCGCATTTGAAAGTAAGAGCTGACAAGCCAAACCATTTTGTCCAAAGGCAGGCTCTGCCTCATCCAATATACAGTTAAGTGTCTGGACTATTCTTCTGCATAAAATTGCGTGGCAAACACTTCCAGTACATTGTTTCTTAGACAGCAGCGTGGACTGTAAACCTGTTAGACTGTCCTATCCATGAGCTGTTGGAAAAGTCAGCACAGAACTGGGCTCTATTGCTTATACTCATTGCTGCTGATTTTAATTTTTTTTTAAACTTGTCTCCATGAAATTGTCAGGAGAGAAATTATTTCACTTCCTAACTGAGAGAGAAACAGTGAGAAAAAAATTAGCTTAAGTCTCAAGCCAACCTTGTTTTCCACTGCATGGATGCGACGTTGTGGGACAGGGATAAAAGCAGTGTCACTCCTGCTCCTAACCCAGAGCCTCAGCTTTAAACCCAGACCCCAGCCTTTTACCCGAAAGCAGTCCCAGCTGTAAGCCTGAGCCCCAGCCATGGCCCGATGTCGACAGCATTTCACCCACACCTGGCTTTTTGGTGTCCCTGCACCAAGCACAAGGTCAAGAACCTGCGTTTGTGGATCCTGATGCAGCCCAGGAGGGCAAGTTCTCAGTTGCATGCTTAGCATGTAAATGAAAGCACAAAGCACAAGCCATATGCATGCCTGATATTCCCTTATCACCAGATTTGGACGTCTGGATATGAAGTATTGGTTCCTTGCTACAAAACTTCTTTTTCTTTTCTATCAACGTATCAAATTTATGCTGGGACTGCAGTGATCCACTTATCTGTGGTTCATCTCTATAAAGGAGACCTCTATGCATTTGCCAGACATGTTGCTCCGGTTCTTTCTGCTTGTAAAACTGACTGCAAGCACTTTATGGTTAACTCTCCTAGAGAGGCCTGCTGTGAAAACACAGCCTTCTTCACAGGACATGTGTAAACAACAACAGAAATGCTTGCCATGCTAATTCCCAGGGATTAACCCTTGGACCGCTGCCTAATCTCAAGCACGTTAAGGACTACAGATGTACACAGCTTTTGGTCTTTGTTTCAAGTGTGTTTATATATTCCCTTAGACCATTTTTTAAATCTGGCATGTATTTACTTATAGGACTGAAACAATAAAAAATCTTCCCTTCTGCAGATACAATCAGCCATCCTGGAAGAGAAATTCTGTGAGAAAAGTTGTCCTTAGTGTCCAGGTCCTCCAAAGATATCTCTGAGAATTTTATTAAGAAAAACTTTTTCACAGGAACATTAAGCATGTTGGATACACATGGTATGCAGCAGAGTCCTAATATACAGCCTTTCTAGGGATTGATTCAGAGCCCAGGGAGCTCCTCTTTTGATGTTAATGGCCTTTGGACAAATTCTTATGCAGCAAGAATGGGTGATGGCTTCAAGGAAGTGTTGCAGCCAGAACAGGAACACTTTATTAACCAGTTGAGAGAAAAAAGCAAGATTATGTTTTTTTAACTGAGTCCCACCAACCCTTGGCTCCTGCCTGTTAACTCTTTCTTTGGGAAGTAGACTAGGGAGCACAGGCTGGGTATGAGAAGAAAGCACAGAGAAAAGCCTATGTCATTCCAGGGCAAAAGGTACAGGTTCAGAGAGGGTTTCTATGCATTACGAAGATGACTGGGATTTTCCTGATTAGACAAGCAGGGGAGGAAGTTTATTTCAGCTAACACCCCACTCTGGATGAAGATGAGGTTGTCCATCACAGCTTTACATACAGGAAAAACAGAGCCAAAGTTTGTTCTTGTTTGTTTTCAGATCTTATGCTATTGCTTATGTTCAGCTCATTAGGAACAGACGGTACAACCAACAGAACCGCCTTCATGAACTACCTGATGGACATCTACACACAGGCTGAAAAGAAAAGACAGCTCTCTCCAAACCCTGTTCTCAGATTTCTTTGGCTGCCCATGGTTTACCCCACAGCCTCTGTGATAAGCCACAGGGCAGCGAATACGGTGCTCTAAGTGTCTTGTGCATACCACATACCCAAGGGTCTCGCTCAGGTTCAACTGAGACAGACAGCTTCTCAGTGACAAGCCTCTCACTCAAATCAAATGCATGTGGTACATGTAAAGCATCTTTTCTTTGCAGGCTTTACTTCCTTATACACTGAAACAAGCAAAATGGAGTGGGACAGCTTGCTGTAACCACCTTTCAAGATTGCTTTCAGGCTGCTAGGGGAGCAGAAAGCTAGTGTAGCATTCTGGAAATGCTGGTTTTGCTTCCAGTCAAAACTATGAAGAACAAAGACAATAACCCCATACTCAGACCTTTACATGCTTTGGATAAAATTCACTCTTGTGTTAAGTGCACAGATTTGGAGAAGAGTGTAAAGGACTGTACACTGTCCTTGATCTACAACTCTCCAACTCATGGCCTAGGACAGCAGTCTGGTAAGAAAACACTGCTGTTCCCTCAGCAAGAGGATTCACCTTGTCCAATTCAGCAAGTGACAATCTATAACACAAGCTCCTATAGCTGCTTCACCAAGTAGTCAGATCAGCAATCAGAAGACTGTCTTTGCAGAGAGCAGCTGCATCTTCTGATGCTGAAAGCCCCACCACAAACATTTCAAGCAAAAATGAACCTCAAACAAATTCCCATCTCGAAAAAATTGCAAATTTTGAGCTTCAAAAAGACTGAAAGTGCAACTCCACATTTTTTCAGCTTGGGCTGCTCAGCACATTCCTGCATTGTCACTATTGCTGGATCCACAGATGGTGGCCTTCCCCAGCACACACAGTTTTGAAATGCCAGCTGTGAGACCTTCAACTGTTAGCTATTGTTGAGCTTGCTGATAGCTGCAGCAGTGTATTTTCTAAAGGCCAGGGTGTTACCATCAGCCATCAGAGAAGGGAAAGCCAAAGAGTTCAAGGCAAAGAATTCCTTGTGTCAGAAATACTCATCTACACAAGTCTGATTCAGCAGAAAAGAGGAAAAATCAAATACAGTGCTGCTGAAGTAAAGGTGTCTTCAAACAAAGTAAACAGCTGGCTAGACCTGAGATGTGATTGTGGTGATCTTTCCACAAACGAACTGAGAGCCAAGGCTTCTTGGGGAGAAGAGTTTCTAGAGTTGCTGTTGTCCGAGGTTCCCTGCCAAAAGAGAGTGCTCTGCTTTGGTTCAGCCACATGCAGCAGCACCTTGATGTCTTGGAAGTTTCCCATCATTTCCTTTTCCAAGCTTTGCTGTGTGGTAAAGATCTGCTGTATATGTGCAGACAACAGAAGGGAGGGGAGGGATGGATTCCAAGAGCTTTGCTCTGTAAACATATTACCAGTGCCATTTCAATTAAAGGAGAATCTCTCCCAGACTGCCAGGCACGAGACTTACTCCTTGTAGCCTGCAGCTTTATCAAGACACATAAAACCACTGGCTGTCCCTCCTCTCGCAGTGGGGTTCAAGTCTTCCTTCTTTAAAATTGACAGAAATTTTTTGCTGCGGTCTGAGTGTTAGCAAACTGAGGTAATTAGCACATTATATGCTAGTATTGCAGAGAAATGCAGGGGACAAGACCCTTGGCTACTCAATTTCCACTGGAGTTGAAGTGGAATTACCCACCCAAATAGTTCTGAGCAGCCAGGTGGAGGCTGGCTGTCAGATGCCCAGGGTTAGCTATAAATGCAGGTGCCTACAAGAAAGAAGCAGCAAAATTTTTAAAGAAGTTTTGCAATAGCAAGTATCAAACTGAGAAGAAATAGGTAGACATTGTCCTTTCAGGAGGATAAGGTTACATCCAGAAAAGGTCACCAGCACCTTTATGTTGAGTGGGACAACAGCTTTACAGAAAACTTTCATCTAAGGTTCTGCAAGCAAATACTCCCCACACCAGAAATCCAATACTACTGGCTGGAGAGCAGGGATGAGGTGATCTCCCCTGCTGATCAACAAAGAACACTAATAAAAAACTGCAAATACTTCCACCACAGCAGGGGATCAAAAACTAAGTCCAATGGAAAACATAAGCCATGTGTCTCTGCTGTAACAGCACATCCACGTCTGAGCACCTGTAATATCACAGTTAGCAGGGTAAGCAACACTACCAAAAAATGAAGGGAGGAATGACTTTGTGAAGGACCCAGTAGGTCTGGTACTCCAGGTACAGTTGAATGTTATGCTACACACTTGTGCTATAACCTTGAGTAAGTCACTCTACCTTTCTAAGGCTCAGCTCCCCTTCTCACTCTTAGGGAACTACTGTGTGCGAGTTGTATGGCATCCCCAGTGACTGGTACCCAACTGGTGTCATGAGAGGTACGATGCCTTTGCCATCTACAGCTCCAGCCGGTGAGTAGGAGGAGCAGGGAAGGAATATCTGCAAAGCCTCAGGTTGTTAAAGGGAGTTCCTTATGAGGAATTATCGTGCTGCAAAATTCCTTGGCATAGCAAACCCAAGGCAGGCCTTTCCACAGGCAGACAGAGGAGGTCTGAATCTTCACTGCTGGCAGAAAGTAAAGATAAAATACTCTTTTACCTGAAAGGGAATGCAAAGGAGGAGAGAATCAGCCCTGAGGTTTATAAACCCAAGTGAAAAAGAAGGACGCACTAAACATTGTGCAAAATGCAAAAGGAATAGAAATGTAATCAATATAGTTGGGGATACTGATGGATGATAGGGATACACTCATACACTTTCCATTCTGATGGTCATGATATACTGGAGTCTACAAAACTTATTTCCTTGAAGTACAAAGAGTGATAAAAATAAAGAAACTTTGCATCAGAACGCAATGATGAAAACTCTGCCAAAGCCTGAGGAAAAGCAGAGATATAACCAAGATGGCATCACACGATGGATCAACCTGCCACTGGATCGGGCGCAGACACACATGACAAATAGGCACAAGGGATGCAGCGCAAATACAGTGTGACACTATATCCTGGGTATACGCTTGATGTATGGAGGATTAAATGCCACACACACACTGTCCTGGGTAGATTGTATCTAGTGCTGACAGATACCTGAGGGATCTGTCTGTTTCTTTATATACTTTGGCAATTGCCATGCCAACAAAGGATTATGGGATTGGGGGGGCGAGAAGGAGAGATCATTTGCTACTCTGTTTAACAGAGACTTTATCCTCTGGGGGGATTTTGTCAACATGTTGGATTTCTTCTTAAATGATATTTCTACCTGCCTCTACACATTTGGGGTTGATGGGCTTTTCTCCTTTCCTCTGTCCCTGTGACACAACAGCTCGCTCTTCTGGAGTCCCAAACCAACCTTAAAGCAAACGTGGCTTCTGTAAGTCAGTTTGAAGACCGTGGCCCCCAACCCCTGCCCCTACGCGTGCTGCAAAGGCAAGAAAATAGCCAACGTGCTGTAAAGACCGATTCCTTTCCCTCCCTGGTGAGCCCTCTGATTGATGGCTCCATTTGTCAAGAGAGACAGATTGTCTTGAGCGTGAGATAGCTAACTATCACTTGGGGAGACTATTAGAGGGAGAAGGGGGGAGAGAGGGAGAGACAGACAGACAGAGACAGACAGACGGACAGAAAGGAGAGCTGAGGCAGGGGAAAGAGGAGAGAGGCGACAGAAGAGCACAGGTGAAAGACAGTAGCACTCAACGAATTAAGTTGTCAGCTTTGGCATCACCTGTGTACCTTGTCATGCCAATAAATTCATTGAAGCTGAAGCTGCACTGTGAGTCAAGAGTGAGCGTGTGCTGATGGAAGGAGGAAATAACAGCCCATTTAAAGACTCGGAGCAATTTATTAGTTACCTTGGGAGGGAAGTAGTGACAACGGGGAAGGAGAGGTGCTTCCCCATCACGCTGGGCAGGAAAGCTTGTTTTGGATTCAAGCTGTCCACCCAGTCGCGTTGCAGCATGTAAAGAGATGGACCGAGACTGAGACCTGGCTGAAGAAGGAGAAACGCAAGGGAGACACTTGCTGGGGCCCAAGAGGAACAGACACATGCCTTTGTGTAGTGCTGTGTGTCTCGGGCCATCCCCTGAGGTGTTGAGGGAAGATGTTGAGAGCCAGTAGGCAAATACCCTGGTGCAAGAGGAGGCAAAGGGCACCGCGCACTGTCAGCATCGCAGGGCTGAGGGAACGTGAAGGAAAGCAGAGATGGAAACCGCAGCTCTGGCACAGAGGGGTGCTGTGATGGAAAGCCGGGAGAGAGATGAAGCCCTCTGCTGACTTCGAAGTTGGAAGCACGGCAACTGAAGTGCAAACAGCTTTGGCTGGCTGTACCAGGGAAGCACTGCGCTAAGGTGCTTTCCTGCAGACCTAAGGAGATATTATCACTAACTTGGTAAAGGATCCTGCACATTTCTCACAAGAGGAGCTCACAGGCTCCTGCCATCCCCCAAAACTCCAAGGAAGTCTGTTGGATGTGACTGAGGAATGGGAAAACTAACAGTACAATGCCCTCACTTGCTGCCCAGGCAGCAGAATGCAAAGGCCGGAGCCACCCAGACAAGGGGTAAGTATACGCTTTCTCTCCCCCTACTATTAAAACATCCAGAACTGAACAGCATCTACCCCAGCTGTTTGAGAAATGAATCTGCCTTTTCACTTCCTTCCCTTCTTTCCCCCAACTCACCATTCCCCACACAGGAAAGCAACCCCTGTGCTCATGGAAGATGGTCAGGTCTTGCCAAAAACTCTCTCCTATCAGCCATAGAGCCTAGGAGTTGCAGAAGTTGATTTCCAAAGCAACCCGAAACCCCTTGTGAGCTCATCTGTAGCCATCCAAAGATATTTACATTTATGTGACGTGATGTGTCCACTGACCCTTCCTTGCAATGAGCTGATCTCAACCAACCACCAGGCATCAGCAGCAAGAAAAAGGAGGACACCACCTGCTCCGAGATTCATTCTTCCCGTGGCCTCTGCTGCTGCATGCTCCACTGATGCCCCAGGCTTGGAAACAGGGGAGGGATGGAAGGAGGAAAGAAAAAAAACAGATTCTTCCCTCAGGCAGAAGTATCGGAGGTACTTCCTTTGAACAGGGAGAAATTCTGACTCAGCCACACAAGTGGAGAAGCTACTTTATTCAGCTTGAGTGAAACACTGAAGACTTAAAACTGTCCAGGGTATTTGGAGAGTTTGGATAGAAGTGTGTGTGCACATGCATAGCATTTGACAACTCCATGCAGAGAAATAATACGTACGGCATAAAACTATCATATGTGGCTATCTCTGTGTGCGTGTATATACATATAAAATATATACATACTTAGAATGTGTATATATGTAGAGATGCATACATACTCATATGCACATATACACATACTGCCATTTGCTCCTGAAACTCCCTGGCCTCTTCGAGAGTTCTCATTTGGCTGGTGGTTTGCAAGCTGCCAAACAGCCACGACAAAGTTGTGCTGAGTGGGGTCCCCTGAGCTGTGCAGTGTAGCTCTGTTGGCTGCCTTCAATTCGGTATCAAATGAGACTAGGGATCTCACTGAGCCGAGCTCCATTCTGATCTGACTGGCCCCCAATTCAGATCAGCTGTAGTGCCCTCGGGTTATGGCACTGTATTAAAAGTTGAGGGCAGCTTTAATCTGCTTCACTGTTTGTGCAGTGGAAGCTGTGCTTGGCCTACTGGGAAATTAGTGGTATGTCCCTCATTCGAGTAAAGTGGACATTTCTTTTCCAGGGGTTGTGATCTTTGGGTTCGTGTAACTTAGTTTAAATGATCTAAACTGGTAGCTTCCAACCTTTCTCATTCTGAGGGACCTTGCAATTCCCCAGGGAAGGTATAGCGAATGTAACTCTCCTGACAATAGGTTTGGTTTAACTCAAGCCCACAGACTTCCTGGGAGTCACAGACTGAAGGGGGAAGACGACTTGGTGAATGAACTAGGAGTGAGAAAGTAGCCTGGTGCTCAACTAAGCCTGCAAGCCGCCTGCAGCATAGCTCTGAGAGGCCTGGACACCCATCCGCATCCACCATACTCCCCCCAGGGAAATAGCACATCTTCCCCATGGAATCACTGCAAACCACATCCCGGGGTGCATCAGACACAGCACAACCAGCTGGTCAAAAGAGGTGATTATCCTGCTGTATTCAGTGTTAGTGAGGCCTGACCTTGAATACTGTGTGCAGTTCTGTGTTCCCCAATTTAAGAAGGTGTAAAGGTCCTTGAATGCCTCCAGGCAACAAAGCTGGTGAAAGGGCTGGAAGGCCTGTCCTGTGAGGAGAGGCTAAGGGGTTTGGGCTTGTCTAGTTTGGAGAAAAGGAGGCTGAGGGGCGACCTCATTGCTCTCTCCAGATTCCTGAGGAGGGGATGTGGAGAGGGAGATGCTTCTCCCTGGTATCTGGTGATGGGATGTGCGGGAATGGTTCCAAAGCTGTGCCAGGGGAGGTTTAGACTGGACATTAGGAAGCATTTCTTTACCGAGAGGGTGGTCAAACAGGCTTCCTACAGAGGTGGTCAATGCCCCATGCCTGTCAGTGTTTAAGAGGCCTTTGCACAATGCCCTTAATAGCATGCTTTAACTCAGTCAGCCCTGAATTGGTCAGGCAGTTGGACTAGATGATCATTGTAGGTCCCTTCCAACAGAAATAGTCTATTCTATTCTATCAGACACTTGACATTTCAGTTTCTTTTTCTCTGTCCTGATGGTACCTGACAGGCCATCTGTTCTGCTCTTTAGGTTTCCCCACAAAGGCGAGTAGGTTTTTTTTGTTTGTTTTTGTTTGGGTTTTTTTGAAGTGGAGAGGGGTTGGGATGCTAGGATGCCATTGACAGCCAGAGAGAATGGGGAACTAGAAGGGTGGGTTGAGGTGCAAGACTGCCTACAGAAAAAAGTTGGTACTGAAATGAGCTACGAGAAGCCATAAAAACTGATGGCAAGCTGCCTGGTGCTCTGTCACACCCCGAGATCCTAAGCTGCACAGTGCAGCACTATCTTAGCTGAGTGACACAGTGAGCTTTGAGCAGGTCTATTTACCTACAGAAAAGGCTGGGAAGTGAGGAATTCCCAGAAATCAGTACTTGCCAAAATATACCAGAGTTGTACATACAGATTCAACAGAAAAACATCAGGAATAAAAGAATATTTGATGAAGAAACAGGTAGTGACAGCTGCAGAAGATACTGGGGGTTGGCAGAAGGGGAAAAGGCATGGGGAAGGCAGAACACAATACGTGAGAGGTACTTGTGTAACTCACCTTGAATGGATCTTCTTGAAGAACACAGTAATAGGGACACAGGTGAGGAGGGCCACAGAAGAGGCAGAAGCCTGCAAAAGCATGCCCACATACACTGCCTCACCCCCACCAACCTTTGGAGTTTGGATGTCCATGCAGCAGTCTGATGGATTTTCACTTACTATGGGGGAGAAAGGAAAAAGTCTCACAGTTCTTAGTCTTCTTCTCTCAGGGTTATTAAGTTGATTATCGGCCCTTTAGCAACACGGTTAGAAACACAGAGCAGCAGGCATGGGGGTCTTTTGCTACATACAGCGGCTTGTGATACACGTAAGCACCCCTGCCTCTTTGAAAGGCTATTGGGCACGTCCTGCCCCACAAGAAGAAGCCACTTCTAACCACACGCATGCCCTCATGGGCATCGCTGCTCCTGAAGGCACCCCACTGACCCTCTGCAGTGCCTAGTGCCAGCTCCCTCCCACGAAAGCAAGCCACTGGGACACACATGTAAATCCCCGAATGCCGGGATGCCAGAGTAGGTATACCAGCACCTACACTGTTAATAGTGTCCTGGCGCCCGGGCGTTGGCCCTGGTGGCAGTGCTCATGGCTATAAGAGGGCTGTGTCACTTGCTAGCTAAGCGGAGTTTTGGGCAGTGCCAAGTTGGGAAGCAGGAAAATTTCACTCCAGACAGCCTCTCTGTCCAGCTGAGGAGGTACATGTATATGGAAGGAAGGTACACCCATTACTGATTTCCACTCAAGCCCACTGGGCTGAGGAAGCACTCACCTCAGGACCACGCCCAGAGAGTCTCTTCCTCAGGGAATGTGGGACCCTCTGTCACATGTTAAAAGTTCATGAGAAGGGCTGGTTTCATGACCCGAGAGTCACAGGAAAGGAATATGAAGCACCTTAGAGGTGATGCAACTTGCTCAAGGGAACAGAGAGGACTACAGCTGAGGCAAGTGGCTGTGAGGTCTGTTGGTGGGACACTGGGTTGGGGGGTGAGGAAGGCTAGCTTCTTACTCTGCCATGAGCATCGTTTGCCTTTGAGCCACTTGTTCCACCCCTCTTTACCCTTGTTTTTCCTCCCTCTTCTGCCCTTTCTCTCTTCCAGGTCTTCTGACCAAGGACTGACACAGCTTTGTGTGTGTGCATAGACACCAGTAGCCAGGGTCTCACTTGATTCTTTTGGTTATTGTCACAATACAAATGCAACAGCCCAGAATTTCAGACTCGCCACCCTGCAGTTCGACTAGGGCTGTGTTTTTGCAAAGACCAGTCCTGTATTCTAGGCCTATTTTTAGAAAATCTAATTTGTAGACCTGATACCTTGCAGAGGAAACAGTATTGTCCAGAAAAATTCCCTTCCTCAAAAAGCCATTTAAAACCAACCATGACCAACTTGCTCTCCTGGAACTGCTGAGGAGCCCAGGACACCTCAAAGGTGGTTTGCCTTTATCTGTGTCTAGCCAAGGAACAGATAAAAGTATTGTAAAGCAGTGATGGGATCATGCTAGAGGCTACAGAAAGGAAGAATGACTTTTATTTAGAAAGTAGTTCAATAGTAGGTATACTGATTAATAAATAAATGAAAAGAGGTGACATTCATGATGACATTTAAATGACTGAGCTACCAAGTGCTTGTTAAAATACCACATGGTCTGGAAGGAGGCAAAGGAAGAAAAAGGGCTTGGACAAGCAGTTAGTAATGGTGACCCAATCAATTTAACTATTGATAAAACACAGGTGAGGAAATGTGCAGGAGAGAAATCTCTACAAATCATCAGCTAATGGATTAAATGCATCTGAGTGAAAGATGGAAATTAACTGATCAATTCACTCAACAGCTGCTAATTATATGTGACAAGGCATGCAGGACTCCAAAAGCGTATGGAGCTCAGAGGAAAGCAGTGCTGGTAGAAATATTTGAAGGCTGCCTCTTGCCACTATGGGGTAGGACATCTGCCCCAGTGAGAGAATGTCACTGTCACTGATTAAAATTTTACTCTGCAAATGTTTGAAGTCTGTATTTCAAAAGCATGGAAAGGGGGATTCTTTCCAACCGCTTTGTAACAATTTGCAACATTAGGTATAAATATATGGTATCAAAATTAACATGCCAATCTAAACAAAATTAAATGTAATGGTACAGTCAAAATGAAGCCTTTTTGCCTCATTGCAGTTAAACATTTTGACGTTAGTGAAATGAAACTAGAAAGTTAAAATGATTTGTTGTGACATTCGTCTGTCAAAAAAATTTGTTGCATCACCACACTCCTGTAAAACGCTTTGACGCCAACAGAACTGATCTTCCAATAGGTAACTATCTCACATTTCCTGATCATTACTTTCACAATTTTATTTTGAATCATCATTCACAGTAATATATTCCTGATCACCTCCATTTTGGCTTGCACAATTTAGGAAATGGCCATAGGAATACCAACTAGCTCTTCTCTCCCCTTAGCCTTATTCTTCTCATATATTGACCCCTTGCGACTCCTTCAAAGTCATGCCCTTGGAGAGTCAGCAGATGGTAGGAAATATAGAAAATAAATAAATAGTAATGATGAATTAATCGATCACCAGGGAAAGATTAGTACCAAAGTGTGATTTTTCCCTGAATGAGATCGGAACAGGAACCTTGCTGGTGCAATTCTCACCCTGCAGTGTAGCACTGAGTTTGGAATCCACTTTTGGAGAGAGGATAAGTGCTAAGAACATATTTAACTTACTGCTTATGCCAGCTTTTAAATTGTTAATTCAAAGGGGGAAACCAGTGTGGCTTATAAACCAGACAAAACTTCCAAATCAGGTAGCTCAGGCCTGAGACTACGACACACGCAATGTCAATTCTGGAGATGATGAGACCTGAGCCAGGGCAGTCATCTAGATTCATCATGCTAACAGTATTTATTTTCTATTCTCAAACCCCAACTCGACAACTTGTGAGGGTCCAGTATGTTCTATGCATGGCCTATAATGCTATTTTTAGACTGTTTTTAAAATTCATGGTTGAAGGGAATTCAGAGGATGCAATGTTTAATACAGTGCTTCATGAACTCCTGCTAGCAAATTTAATTCAATCTGTCTTGGGTTAGGAGCACTGTCACGGATTGGCAATTGCCTGAAGAACCATAAACAAGGGATAATGACAAGGGGCATCTAAGAGCAAAGTTGTAAGCAGGTGTGTAAGTGAGGTGCTGTAGGAATCCATGTAAGGTCTGCTTTCATTTAACATCTTCATTAATGAGCCTGAAGAAGTAGCTTACTAATGAAAGTAAGTGGTGGATGATGCTCAACTGGGAGGAGCTGCAAACATCCATCAGGGCTGATGATAAGCATAAAGGGGTATGCAGGGATTAGGCATAGGGGCAGAAAGAAAAGAAAAGAACAAGTGCATAAGCTCTACTGGAGGAAAAAAGTCAGCTTGTGGTTTGGCAAGATCATGGCAGATGAAGAGACCTGCACATCCTTTCAGACAGAATGGGTGTGCAACTTTGGATCAGATTTCTCAAAGCACTGAAGAAAGTAAAACTGTGGGTTGTCTAAATTCAAGACAAGAGTAAATGGTAAAGCAGCCTGGCACGCTATTAACTAGATGGAAATGTCATCTAAGGACCAGTTGAGAATATATCTCTACTGGGGATGGCACACCAGCCCATATCTGTTTTCATAGATGGGTTAAAGTATAACAAATTAAATAATGCTTCATGTATAATGCTTCCCTCATTTGAGGCCCAGTAAACCACACTGAAGAAGAGGGAAGGAGAACACTGAAATTCATGCATTCAATATGCTTAACAGCAATACTGAACAAGTAAAAGGTGACAGAAAACTCCCTAGGACCTAGACAAATTACACGGCAAAAGAGTAAAGTTTCAGACAAATTATGAAGGCACCATGTGGTGGAAAAACGGTCCTCCTTAGCGCCCCTAAGATTAAATATTCAATGGAACGAGTCATTCAGGTCTGCTGCAGCATCCAAAAGATGTGAAAAAAGGCAGGAGAGGCATTCCTCAGCTTGCTAAATGTAAACATAAAAGATGACAATACAGCAGCTCCTGCACAACATCTCACTTCAACATGAAGACCAGACTAGATCAATGCTCATTCCACAGTATTCCACAATATGGCTAAGCCTTCATCTGAGACTGATCTATACCACTTGCTGTTAGCCAGAGAAGAGCTTGACATTTAACTCCCCAACAAACCCAGTGCTGAAGTGTCTCCCCCTGCACTCCCAAAAACTTGGCCAGAATTGGCCCTCCTTACTGTAAATGCAGAAGGACATAGGACTGCATCTGAGTCTGTTAACTGTTTCGTGGTTTTGAATCCTTGCAATTTTGCATTCCCATTACAAGATGACGATACTCGAAAGACTACCTCATCCCCTATGGCAGCTGCGTTCCCTTATATTTAGTACTTGTATTTTCAAAAAAAATTTAAGGCAAGACAAAACAGTATAAGCAATCCAGTGAGAATAACTTATCAGGAATGAAAAGAAGTAAGTAATTTTGTCTGTCCCTTCATCCCATCACCTGTCCCATCACATTTCTGCCTACTCCAACTCCTTAATTTAAGGTATTTAAAACTTAACTGGGGAAAAAGAAGCAGAAAATGTATGTATGCTAAAAAATGTATGCTTATGTATGCTAAAAAATTCTGAATGGACGGGGGTGTCAAGGGACAGAGAAGACAAGGAAGTTATCAAAAACAGAATATTCTACTGATTACAGCAGTTCAGAGCCAGGCCCTGCCACTCATTTGCTCTTATTTTGGGCAAGTTTCCATATGCCTCATCTCACTGGGAGTAGCAATAATTTTTTTGTACCTGTCCTTTTTTTATCTGGTCCATTTTAACTGTAGACTTTGCAGGGCAGAGACTATCTCTCAGCCTTTGTTCACAACTTTACCATGTAAAGACTTACTAGAGGCTGCAGACAGTACACTAGTTTTAATTGGAATAAGCAAAATGAAATTATGTTCCTTATGTACCATAAAAATGCCAAATGTAAAGTTAAAAAAGAAGTCTATTTTTTAGTTAGTGAAGAGCTAAATAAGGAATCTGAAGTATTAGTTCACTTGCAAAAGTGTGGTTTTAATTCTGCATGGTGTTCATTGCAAAATGGCAAAATTAAATATTAAACCGTTACCAAAAAAAAATTGCAACTGGGCTTCAATAAAACATGGCAACTCAGTCTGAAATGTATTTTTTCCCCTCAGAAAATGATAAGCAGGATGTTTAAAATAACATTATTTGAGGTAGGTTAGTCTAGTTCCCTTTTTAAAGGTGATGAGATGAAGAAGTGAGAAGCAGTGGGGCCCAGGGAATTTAAGGGGCTTGCTGAAAACCACAAAGGACATGACTGCTTTTGTCAGCGGGCCTCATATTTTCAGTTTTGGACTTAGATCCCAGGGTCACAGGGTCTGAGAAGAAGTACTTTTTGCACGTTAAAAGTGCAAAGCTGTGAGCTGAGTGCTCTAACACACGCACACACAGAACATCCAATTCAGAGCGTAACCCGAGAGGCCAGATTTGAGGTACATAAACACTCCATAGGGCACCTGGCTGCAATAGGTGGACCACTAGTTCTGATACGTAAGGTTTTCTTCTCCTTCTCAAGCCATATTTCCATTTAGCAGAACAGCTCTCCTTGTCCTGACAGGCGAGTGTGTATTGTCCCCCTTCCCATCGCTAGCTGAGGGTGGGAGGAGGCGGGAGGGTTCAGATGACTTCCTGGACAAAGGAGGTTTGTAGCTGCAGCCTGATGAACATCGGAGATAAGAGCAGAAACAGCAAATTGGCCCCAGTGGGAATGGCAGCAGCACTCTTTTCACCTAACGGCAAGCCAGCAATTACGCTTGCAGCACCCAGCGTCCGTCTGTCTGTTCCTTCCCTGCACTCCCACCGCTGCCCCCGTGCCGCCCACTCATGGACCAGGTCTGCTCAAGGCGACTGCTATGTTATGTGCGGCTTGAAAAAATCTTCCAGTCCTTTCTTTCTCCTGCTCAGCTACCTGAAGGCACAGCTCTGAGCCTTATAGCGCTGGGTAACAACATTGAGAGGACGGTTTGGGGAGAAAGGAAGGAAAAAGCATGTACTGCTATGTGCATTATTTTGTTCCACCAGGGTAGGCACAGCCCACGGGAGAAGGCTGTTTCAGCCCTCAGTATCTTAGGGAATGCTCTCATGCATCCCCAGACCAGGAGCAGAGCCTTTGGAGAGCTCATCCTAGAGGGCAGCACCTGGCACCAATATGACAACTGCCCCAGAAGCATGTCGGATTGAATGTGTGTGGGCATACAGAGGGCTGGAAGCACTGTGCTGGTCCCCAGAGCCAACAGGAGCATGGGCGACTCTCCAGCCTGAGTTCAGCTTCCATCACCCATGGGGAACTGGGAGGAAGAAAATGGGAATGATGGCATCATTCAGAAAGCCCACCTTCCCTGTCCACAAATGACCTGGAGAAGAGCAATGGGCATTAGCTGGCTTCCCAAAGAGCAGCACAACCACCCAAGATCTCTGACAGCAAAACTGCAGCAGAAGTAGCTCGGGAGCACTCTCTCCTCAAGGAAGCAGGACTGCAGATTTGCTGATAGCGGGCTCTGAGATACTTGGGTCCCAGCATCCAGCATCAGCTCCAAGGCTGGCTGAATGCCTGTAGTGTCTCCTCCTGCCGCACAAGTCAATAAGGAGATTCTCAAAATGCGCTGCATGCTGTGAACCTCCTCCCTGAGCTCCTTCTTTTGTCCCAGCTCCCTTCCTTATCCTGAGTCAGCGTGTCCCACAGCACCCAGCTACAGGAAAAATAGGCTTAATAGGATAGCTGGACAAAATTAAAGGGGCGTTATTAATTTGACAAGTCCTGCTGCCTGGTGTTATGTCCCAAGTTTGTCCTATAACTGTGCTGATTATTTTCTCTCCTTGGATCAGGGACATTTCATTTATTAGCACTGAACCTCCTCCTCACTGCCTGCAGCCACTGCTGCTCTGATCTCCCCAATTCACTTTGCAATTAAATTTTGTCCTCTTGTGAAACAACTGTGCAGGAAAGGTCTTATGTTTTGTTTTGTTTGTGTCCCCCCCACCTCCAAGTTCTACTTGGTCAAAACAGCCTCTGGAAATCCTAGCAGAATCCCAAACAGAGTAAAACTGGCTGAAAACAGTATTATATGAAAAGGAGTCTAAAAGCTACAGCTTTATGTACCTAAAACACTCATCTCAACAGGGAAGAGGGAGCAGGGGCACAGGAGGCCACTAAGTCTTAGCTGTAGAGGTATAAATCTGACGTAACCATGGAGTTGATGGATATTTACATGAAGGTGGCTTGGAAGGAGACACAAGGGGTTTCGTGTTGGGAGAGCTTGAAATGAGGAGCAACAAAATCACCACATCCTTCCCTTTACAAACACTGGCAGTCAAACCAACTGATGGGCAGGAAGACTGGGGAGCACGATTGTTCCCATTTAAGTGATTTACTTTATTGTCACTGCTGCTAACACCCTTCTCTTTTTTCCCCAGGAATCACATTAACAGCTATAAAACCACAAATTTAAATGAACTCTGCTTGGGATCTGGTTTTGCTCCATAAAGCTACAGTAGTCACAAGGCTTTTTGTTTGTTTCTTCTCATCTCACTCCTCCTCTACATACATGTCCCCAGAAACCTTTGTATCACTAATAAATTACCACTTTTGCTGTTTCCCCTTGTGAAGCCAAATCTTCATGCCTCCCTTCTCTTCCTCTTGTTCCACCCAGAAATAAATACCATCTTTCCCTGGACTACTCGTGCCAATCCTTTCATTCATTCCTAGGATTACCCACTAGAACATACCTGTCTGACATTCCTGGTTTTGTGGGACTGGACAACTTCTCATAAGCCCTGGCTGTCTCACAATCTTTAATTAAATGCAAACACTTTTCTCTAGGCTTCCTTGGCATTCCCTAAGTCCCTGTTCACTTTCCTATCACTGAATATGTCAAAGGCTGGAGATAGCAGAAGTGATATTACTCTTCCCTAGAAATGAACACATTTCTCCAGGACTGAGCTGGCCTGCACTGATGCCAATTACACCAGATTTTTTATGACTTCATTACTGCTAGAGCCACTATTAAGCGTAGCATCGAAAGGCTGGACCAGCCTTTTTAATTGCACAGAGGTACCAATCATTGTGCTTTTATGTACTTGAGATGTTCTTTCTGATCCGCCACTTCCTCAAGCCAGGGATAGCTCCCCAGGCTAGGCAGAACAGAATGAGGGAAAACCTGGGTAAAGCAGCTGGCATAAGTCGCCTCTCTCTGGAGATCTCCATGTGAGAACCACAAAGCACTTTGGGCTGTTTTAAGCATGACAGCTGGCTGAGCAGCAAAGGTTAGTACAGGAAGGAAAAAAGGGAGGAGAGAGCTCAGCATGAAGGATTTGCAGAGCATCACAGGACCTCCTCCAGCACAGTGATCTGGCCATTCACAAAAGGCAGGGGGTCAAACTCTGCTCTTACCCATAGCAGCATGAAAAAGTTAAGTTAAGTTCCCTGACTGCTGCGTATCACGATACTAAATAAATGCTCAGGTGCTGCATTAGGAGGTGAACCAAAGGAAGAGCAAGGGATTGCTTTATGAACTGGTTGTTGATCCCTGAACAAGGAAAGGTAAGAGAAAAAATCCAGGGTGCCTGACACCAGCCTCCTTGGAGAAGATGGAGGCACTAAAGGGCTGAGATGTTTCTCAAACTGGGGGGTATCCCTAGGACACAAGGTTATGTGTCCTTCTGAGTTCAGGAGGGAACGTGAGAAGCAGCTGCCTCCTAGAAGCCACAGGAGATGATGATGCTTCTTCAAGTGACTGGGGCTGCTGCAGCCAAGTTTGGCCAACTGTAACGGAGGCTCAGGTGAGGTGAGTTGCTGAAACCAAACTCTCACAGGGAGTGAAGAGCAGCCTCGTCTGTGACATGGGATGTTGGGACAGAAAGCAATGCTGGATGAACTCTCACTGGCATGGGCAACTGTCAGTATTGCCATGGAGGTGCAGCTTTTTCCTCTCTCCCCACAGGATGGTCATGGCTGTCTGCTATCCGCCCCGCTGCTGTGGGTGGCAAGATAATGCAGTAGCTCTCAGCCTGACTGCAGCATGGTATATACCCGTGGGAACTCGTGAGAGCATGTTATGTCCTTTCCAGCACAGTGTGTGACCCTGGGTATTTTCTCTATTACAAACCCACTGGATGTTCAGTTTTGATTTGGGCAGGGGAACTGAGCTGGGGCGTTTGGAAAAAGCCTGTTCTGGCTGCTGGGCTAGGGTGTAGGATGCAGGGTTCAACACACAGGAACTTGCAATCAGAAAAGGGGGAGGATTTCAAACACATAGGAACTTGCAATCGGAAAAGGAGGAGGATTTCAGCAACTTCATGGCTGCACTTGTGAGTGGGGAATGGCAAAAGGTTTTAGTAGCTCTGAATAAAGACAGACCTTCTGACAAAGGGGTGAATGGCATGGGGGCATCTTTTTGCTCTTACACCCTGCCTGACTAACCTTCCAGCTTCCCTTCTCATCCCATCCCGAGTTCACCTCCAATTTTCTCCCCTCAGCCTTTATAGTAAAGGGAGCACCAGGTTTCCCCCAGCTTTGACGCAGAGCTGCATCAGATGATAGGCAGAAACACACAGTCTTGGCACCAGAGGGGCACTCTACCAGCCTTGCCATCAGGTCTGGGGGAAATGACTGGGGCGCTTGGCCCACGTGTATCCTGCTGCTTCTGTGTCCTCTCTGCCAACAATTTCACTTGCCTTATTAACTATTCCCAACAGCCCCACTTTCTGTGTGCGTGCTTGTTTGGATAATTCTTGTTTCCTCCCATTTAGCACATAGGAAAAAAAAGCATTAGCAACACTCTTGGTTTTAAATGAACCCTATTAATATTCGACTCTGCAAGGAACTGTAGGATAATTTTGATAAATGTGGCTGGGAAGCCTAGCTGACAGAATCAAGCTCAATGCTAGTGTGTGTTCATAGCCCATCGCTGCACACACAGAAGGGGGCAAAGAGGTGGGCACAGCATGGGGCTGGGGGTGAGCCAGGCAGGAGGGAGAGCAGAGGCAGGGGGTCTGTTGAACAGGAAAGCTGCGATGCTGTAGGACAGACTCAAGACCAAAATGGTCTTAGTGAGATACGAATGGGAAGAGGAAAACAAAAGCAAGATACAGTTTGGAAAAAGCAGGCTACAATGACTCGAGAAACAACGTTTGAAACACAGATACTTAACTGTGGAGGGGGGAGAGAGAAGGAGAAAGCCAGGAAACTGTGATAGACAAAATGGAGTTCAAGGTGACAGTAGGTAGAAAATCAGATGCAAGCTTGCAGAGAAATGAGAAAGCGACTTGAGTGGGACTAAATGCACCTAGGGCACAGTTCAGCAAAGCACACAAAAGATCTGGAAACCTTTCCTTTGGTCGATGTACTTGCTCGCTTAAAGGAAATGCTTCTGTGGTTACCTGATTGGCAACCTCATGCAGCACCATCTTACAAGAAAAGTATTGAAAAACTAGAGGTAGGTGTGAACAGAAATGAACTGGAGGGGTATCAGCAGCTGAGATGAAGAATTACCTGTGCTAAAACTAGGGGGACTGAGATAAATGTAGTTTGCTGTAGATACTTAAGGACTATTTGTTCTTTAAAAAGTAGGTGCAGCTAAAGGAAAGGTGGCTGAAACTAGAAACCAGCTCAGAAGGACTTTTGTGAAGTTGTTAAGTATATAATTATTCTTGACAGTATGTGCTTTTAGACAAATCTTCCCAACGCGGAGAACTGGAGTCCGCTGTTTATTTCTATAGGTGACTGCAAATCAGACATTTCCACTTCATGCATGAGGTAAGTTTAGTGTGGAAAGAGACTGCACCCTCATAAATGCAGTTTAGCCTTCAGGAGCACATAGCAGCAGCTGAAATATCCCATAGTCTTTGGAGCAGTGCAAGAATACACACACTGCTACTGAACTGCTTTCAAATAGATGCAAGTACTTGCTTTTTCTTTCTTCTTTGTTTTTTCTTTACCCACACACATTCCTTTTCTGAGTCCTGTGGAATAACCAACTTAGATCCAGAAGATTTAACTTTTATGGAAATTAGACTTTCCTGACCAACTCTATGCATTATGGCTAAATCTGGTCTTCAAAACTGTGGCCAGTGCCCAGGGTAGACCAATTCAGCAACAGGTACTAGGAAGATGGTCTAGATGGGACAGCGAATGCTGGGAAGGACCAATAGTCATTCCTACATACCTCTAAACTAATCTCTATGAGAGTATTTCACTTGCAAAAACCATTGTTGATTTTGGGCCTGTGACAATTTCTTTGACAAGAACATGAGAAACCTGTTTAATTAAAAACAAAGATAAAACTTCTATTATGTGTAATAATGTATCACAAGCTTTACTGTGAGGTCCTTGAAATAAAGACGTCTATCATAGAACACGAGAAAGCTACAAATAAACATGCCTCTCAGTAACAGATCTTCTGTTGCCCAAGAAGTCTGGGAACCACATTTCAGGATTCATGTCCTCTCCTTCCCAACCTCTCTGAGAACCCTTCCTACACCAGGTGAGTCCCAGCCATGGTTTCAAGCACTTCTGAGCCAACACGTCTATGAGTGCCATAGCCTGTTTCGAACTCTCTGCAAGATGCTGCTCCACAAGTGGTTGATCCTGTAAAACTAATTAGCTTTTCCTGCAAAGCAGGCAAACACATGAAAAATGCCAGGATCGTTTAGCTGCCTCTGACACGCTGGCTGTACCCATGCTGCGAGGTTCTGGTGAAGCGTGTACCTCTCCTTTCGGAGAGCAGCTGCTGTTCGCCTGCAGCTGGTGGAGCCAGCTCCATCTGGAGACCAGATCAGAACCCATTAAGCACAGAGGTAGACTGCTTGGAAGTGGAGTTTGCAAGGCAGGCAGGGAGGCAGGCAAAGGCTTGGCTGCAAAATTTCACCTCTTGTAAAGACAGGAAAGGGAAAGGGGAAAAAGAAGCAACCCACACAGCCTGTTGAGCAATTGTTCCTGCATAGCCTCTCCAGTCTAATTGATTTGGACACCACAGTTAATTTTTGCTCAGACATCTGTTAGCACACATTAGCGCATGTCGTTAGACAGGGAAGCACAGATTAGATGGAGGGGCAGAGCTCGAAGGCCCTAGTTTGGGATGCTGGGACAAGTGTGAGGAAGGACGAGAGGGAGAAGATGTTTGTGCGGGGCTGGAATAGTTGTAAGGAGCCTGGAGTAAAGGGGAAGGATTTGGCTGGCTCAGAGCATTCCCACTGAAGGGTCACATATGTTCCACCTGCTCACCCATGCTACAAGCACGCCCCTTTCATTTACAGGCATACCACAGAGGTGCTGGTCCTCACCAGCACCGAGACAATAAAGCCAGAGCTCCCATGAGGAACCCTGAAGTGTATTCTACCATGTTCTTGCCTGCTTTCGTTATGATTAGAGGTCTCAGAGATAAAAGAGAGGGACAAGAGAAAAAGAAAATGACCTTTCTCCCCTCACCTCACTCCAGCACAGTGTCAGATTGCTCTGGAAATATTCTGTATTTAAAGCTTTACAGATATGATGAGTCTTTCCTCCAGAGAAGTGGGACTATATGAAAGGTACGGGCTAGGAGCGTGGACAGAAGGGAGATAGTAGGACGTCAGCAAACCCAATAACCAACAGTCACAACCTTCCTCAGGGCTATTTTGCAACCTATGAGTGGATGCAGTTCATTTTGACACTAACAAGTCAGGGATTTGGTAGTTTCAGCCTGGCTAGGACTGAGTGTAGACCAGAACCACCATTTGATACAGCCTCATTTGTCCGCTGATGAGAAAACACCTTTTCCTCCTCCTCAACTATTTCTTTTTCAGGAACAATGTAAACATGCTGCCTATTGGCACTGCAGCAACATGAAGGTATCTGTTCAAATCCAAATCCAGCCTGCATAAGCAATTCCCCAGCTGAAATCCCACAACGCAACGTTCCTGTCAGGAGTGGCTGCTGCCGCAGTCAGCACAGGTTCTGCAGCGTATGAGGTGCAGCATCTCTGCTGGCAGCAGGCCCTGGCTATACCAGGGCTCTGCGTAATTTGGCAAGGAGTTATTTGGAGTTATATCTGTTCATGTACGTGGAAGCAAAGGTAAAGATGAAGAACATAATGCAAGTTTCTCTGAGCATATTTCTGGTTTCCCACAGCTTTCCCGTGAAAGGTGCAGTTGCTGTATTGATTTGCTGATGTCTGAAAAAGGGTTGAGCTCATTCTTTCATGTTTTTGCTCCATGAAGGTAATAAAAGAGCCTTTCTTTCCTTTTGGGTCATACTTTGCACAAAATACATGGGAGCCCTAATAGCCTTGAGGCTTTTACTCTTCCACCAATTGTGGTGGAAATTAGCCAACAGGCTTCTGGGTTCAGAGGACTGACAGTCACCACGACCGTGCAATATTAATTTCCTTTGAAACAACAAGCCAAAAGTTGATGAAACAGCCTTGTTTTGCTCTAACAGAATGCTTGGGAAAGAGAGTGAGGCAGGATTTGTCAACTGAAATTCCATTGCTGGAGTGAAGAGGTCAACATCTATTATAGGGATGATAGAAATGAAGGTAAGCCTTTCAGTCACAGGGTGAAAAATGAAGTTCCCACCTCCTGTCTAGTGTATCAGTACCTCCGCTGGGTCACATTGAGTCTCATCCTCTGTCCCCTTGCACTGTTTTTGCTTTGGCATAACTCAGCTGACTTTAGCAGAGTTGCTCCCACATCTTTCCAGAGATCATGCTCTGCCCAACTTTGACAAGCATGTCACTTCCAATTTAGAGAAGGACTGGCACATGAACATCTGCACAGCCCTCTGCAAAACCATCCCTTTCATGCAAGCATCTGCCAGCTGAGAAATTCCAGCCCACTAACAAAGCACTGATCACGGTGGTGGCAGGAGGGGAAAATAAAAGCTGATATCCCCACCCCAGAGGGGTGAGTCCCTGGAAAATACCAGGCAAACAGCTCTCAGGCCAGCAAACTGGTGCAAAAGCACTCTGGTTTTGATCCTCTGACGAGACAGAGAGCTGAAAGAGGAATCATAAAACTGAGCAATTAGCCAGTGACCGACTCGGATTTGCTTTTCTTGCCCAGCAGCTACACAGCACACACGGACATCTGCACCACAGGGGAGAAGTGCTGAGCTGGCATCTTGCAGGACTGCCCCTCTTTTTGCTGTAGACCCCTTTTTAGACATAACTGTGAGGTTTTGGTTGCAGGGGGGGTACACAGGCTGCCCTTTGTGGAAGAGGTCAGGGGCTGCCCCGTGCTGGTCCCAGTCAGTCCCACTGGCTCTGCAACAGCCAGCACTGACCCACTGCACCCCAATGCCATGGCCAGTCAGAGGGTCCCCAGCCCCACTGCCCCAGCAAGGGTAGGCGAGGGCAGCACTGCTGGGGCAGGGAGCTCCAAGAGGGGACATGTGGGGAAATGCAAGAAGAGAAATGATGATACATGGGAGGAGGCATGAGGATGCACAAAAGGAGACACAAGAGGGGACAGACAAGCAGATACAGGAGGATGCATGTGGAAGGGGACATTGCTGGGGACAGGGAATGGCTCTTGGAGGGAGGCACGCTGTGCTGGGGGGTACCTTGGACTGTGGCTGTGGGAACCCACACTGGAGTAGGGACTCCCCTGAAGGGACTGCAGTCCATGGAGAACCCAGGCTGGAGCAGGAAACAAGTGAGGAGGAAGGAGCAGGGGAAGAAAAGAGTAAGAAACCAGGAGTACCAGCAAGAAACCATCATACACCAACCCAACCTCCTGCGCTGCCCATCGCCTTGCTCATGGGATGGGCAGGGACTGAATGTGTGGTCAAAACAGGGGGAGAGGGTACTCAGGGAGGAGAGATGTTAGTGTAAGGCTGAGCCTGAGGAAGGGGTTGAAAAGGGGTTTCCCTTGGTGTTTGTTTCATTGTTTCTCTTCTTTGTTTCTCAATAGCCAAATAACTAATTAAAAATTTGTATTAATTGGCAGTAAATTAAATTAAGTGAATTTCCTGAGTCTAGACAGTTTTGCCCATGCGAAACCCCCAGCCTGGTCTCCCAGACCCAGTCAGTACCGACAAAAGGAAGCTTTCTGTGGCTGCTCGAAGAACGGTAAAGTGAGGAAAAGTCTGGGGTTTGTTCCTCCCCCTTACATTACCTACTTGGACACCATGGCTACCAAAGTCTATGAAGTCCATCATGAAAGGAAACTGAAAATGGGGTTTGTTTTAGTCTGTGCCAGGGGTGGCCTTTATTCTACTGTGTGTCTTCCCACAGCCTGACTGCATGGGCTTCATTATCAGTGTGTATCAATGACCTCAAAGGATGCTGCAAACATCATCTGTTCAAGCCGTGTAATTCCTGCGCTGGTGAAACACCTAATTATTATCCTAAAAATATCCACAGAGAAATTGAGGCATTAATGAGGTAGGGTGGGGGAAGTGACTTACCATGGGCAATATGCATGAGTGACACCATAGGAAAGGTACCCAGTAGCAACCCCCCCTGGCTTGTACTCTAGCAGAAAGGGGAAAAAGAAAAAAAAAAAAAGGCAAAAAAAAAGCTGGGCAACAGGAAAAGAGAGAAGGAAGAAATAAACACAAGGCAGAGAAGGAGAGAGGACACAGAGTGAGGAAAGCTGTCAATGAATAAAAGGGCTGCTTCAGTGCATGCCAAGCAAGAAATGAAAGTGACAGCCTGAGCTGCAGAGCGAAAATGCCCCAAACTAAATAGGAAATAGCCAGAGTGGCCTACCATGACTTCCACAGTAGAAACCCTTTTGCATTTGGGATGCTTGTAAAAGGAGGAAGTAATCCCTCTGACATTTGCATGCCTCAGGGCTTCCCTGAAGGGCATGTTTCCATTGGCAAGGAGAGCATTTGGGACGGTTGGATAAGATGCTGTGAACAAGGCTTCTAGCATTTAACCTCCATTAGGAAGCAACAATTTACTCACTTGCCACCAGTTACCAGGCGCCAGGGCTCAATTACACAGGAGACTTTAAGGGAAGGAGCGTCCGTACATTATCACAGCAAACAAGTCAGTGTGACTTCGTCCAAGAGTATCATCCACCCTGGAACCTATTTCACATCTCGTTGGCTAGCTGAGTGAGAACTGATTGCACACGCTCCCTTGTTTCTCCATCTGGGTGTATGGTGGAGGAAGACCCCAACTCATTAAAGGAAACAGAGCGAGGTAAAGAACTGAGCCTCTCCTTGTTAACCTCCTCCGGAAAAGCATATTCCTGCATAGCCAGGAGTCTTCTAGGGAGCGTTTCCATTAGCAGGAGAGGAAAAAGCACTCCTCCAAACTGCTCACTTTTCCTCAGTCTCTCCAGCATTATAGCACAGCAGTGACATCACAGGATCTCTTATGCAATCCCCCTGCCGCTTAACTCTGTGAAATGCAGAGGTTTCCTCCTCTGCCCTGCTGCACTCAAGGTGATTCTTCCACCTCTTGCCCCTCTTGTACCATGCCCGTGACAGGGACTCCAGCTGGGTTTTCTTGGTGCACAAAGCAGACTAGCTCCCCACACCTTCTTTACACCATCACACAACCTCTCCTTCCCTGTCCCCACCATCCAAGGAAGATCTTTAGTACCACTAGCACTGCTTCCCTGGGACACTCCTCCAACGTGATTCTCTCTGGAGAAAAAGGATAGGGTAGGTCAAGAACAAGAAGGTGGTATTTAGGCTGAAATCAGGAGGAGACTGGCCATCAGAACCCTTGGCTTCTGCTACAGCCTTCCAGTTAGACCAGAAAATCCCACCTGCTTGTGCACTGGAGCTTGTTATGCTCATTACAGTTGCCTGTGATAGCATGGGATGACTTCTGAGAACCTGCAAAGCCCTGCAAGGCCCATGCTTAGAGTCTACAGGCCTTCTGCATGCAGTCTTACACGTAAAGAGTTGAGGGTCAGAGAAAACACCCCCAAAGCTACTTGGGAAGCCTGATGCATAGCTCAGGATTGGACCTAGATACCTCCAGTAGGTACCAAACACTGGAGCACCCTTCCTCTCTACTCCAAAGGAAAGCAAAGCCTCCCTTCCCTCCTGCCTCCTCTGCACTGTTCTATCAGGTCTGCCTTCGCTCTCCTGCTGCCTCGTACCGGGAGCAGCCCGCTGCAGATCCTGGCTGAGTATTTTAGCGGTCAGAGTGCTGCCTGTTTGCATGCTGCCCATCACATCCATTTCGTTTGCTCTGCTCCTGTACTCCCTTAGCAATGAGGCGAAGCTTGCCACAGTTGGCATGGCAGGACGAGCCAGGGATGGCCCTACCTCACCTTCGCCCTCGATGAGAAGGCAGCACCGGGTAACAGGAAGACAATGGCAGCTGGGAGCCTGCTGTGTGTGCTGCTCTCCTGGCCGGCCTGGGTTGCTCTTCTCCAAATCCCGCAGCTCACAGCAGGCGGTGTGCAGCCATTATGAGACACGTTGTATTGTGATGCCTTCAGGCACAGAAACTCTGCCAACAACTAGCTACTTGCTCTGGTGGAACAGGGAGAATGCAACTTCTTTTTATTTTCTTTTTTTTTTTTTTCCCCTGTGGATGAGATGCAACCTATTTTTTTAACCTATTTAAAGGCTTTGAATATGCTGCCTGTCACAGTATTTTGACTATCTTCCACAACAGTCAACAGTAACATGGAAGTCCCCAACAGTCTTCTTGGGGTCCTAGACAGATCAAAGCACACCTAACACAAGGAGAGATTTACTTCCTTCTCCCTTTTGTATCGGTTGTCAGTCACCAATGGTTATGAGAGCAAACCCAAATCTCAGTGTGCCCTTTGCACCCCAAACAAGGGAGAAGTCAAGCCTCTCAGGCAGTCCAGCTCCAAAGAATAAGGAAGCAGAACTGGGAGCCTCATATCGTCAAACCTCAGAAGTTCTGGTCTATCCAAAACTAAACCTCCTAGGGAAGGTTTGTAGGAGCTGTAGGGAGCTGCACAGGGAGCTATGCTCCTGGGTGTTCCTGACATTTACTGCCAACACTGTATTACTCTACATAGGGGCTCCAGTTAAGGGTTTGGCTGAACATTTGCATCTCTTCTTTTGGCCCTGTGCTGCTGAGAGCTCTATTGGCTCAAGTGAGGGAATCCTTCTTCTCATCTAAGGAGCCCAAACCCTTTTAAACTCAAAGACAGAATAACAATCCTAATTTCCAGCCTGGTCTTCAGCAATGTAATGGTCAAAGATTGAGTCAAGTCCCAACAGTACACCAGACTCCCTTCCCTGTGGTGAATGTGCAGTGGCAGAGTGGGGAAACCCTTGGGGGCAGACAGCAAGACAGAGGAAAATGCTTCTAATAATTCCTAATAATACATGATGCAAGCTGCACCTCTACACAAGGTTTCCTCTGATGCATGAACCAGAATGGATATTTTTAGTGTTCAGCCAAAGAGGGACTGGGAGGCCCACAAGCACCTCATTAGTGATAGACTGCAATGAGGAAGAAGGTGTTTTGTCTCAGGTTATTGAGAAACTTTAATGCTCAACCAGTTCGCCTCTCACTTACACAAACATAACCATATTCGCTCTCCTAAAGACAATCAGAATCAGGCTGTCGGCAGAGGCATAAACACAATTTTCTTAAGAAAACAAACCGGACTGCCACTTACACATCAAGTTTAAGCTGGTAAGGGTAGTGGTGGTAATTCACCTCAGTTAATTTACCCTCCTAAAATATGACAAGCACTTTTTAACCTAGCCCTACAGTAAATGAAAAGAGAGAGAGATAACAAAGAGAGAGCGAGAGAGATTTTGAGAGGTCCGTTCATCCCAAGGGTTTCCAAGACTACCTTATGTTAGATAACTATTAGAAGGACACAGTTCAGTGAGGTAAGTCCCACCCAAAATTTGCACAGTCACATAGCTTGCACTGACAATGTGCTGAGGGTGACCATGGTGATATCATCACCAGCTGGGCATAGTCCCATTGGATCTGAGTAGAGTGGGCAAAGCCACATGCTGGTATCATGGTTCATCAACAGTCCCAGACATGGTGAGATGCTGACCCAGATCCAGAGTCTGTGCAGGAAGACAAGGTCACAGACAAGGTTAGAGATAAGCTACATATCACATAGGTCTAAGGTCCATCCAAGAGATGGTACCAGAGACACAGCTGGAGACAGGTACACCTAACCAGATCTGAGATTACATGGAGCCCCTGGTTAGAAGGTAGGTGGATACTCCTGAGTGGACTGGTCAAGGTCTAATTAGTGCACTCAGGGCCTGGGCACAAAATGCATTTCCTGAAGAAGTAAAAGCGACTCCCAGTAGGGAGGAAGATGATGGAGCTGTCCAGAAAACTAAATGGGGCGCATGACAACACTTTTGAAGAAAAGCATCAACTTTTGTGTTCATAAAAATATTCAGTGGAGATGTATTTAGTTATACTAATGTTTTTCCCCACTAACAGTAGAGTCACTGTGAGCATTTTATATGCAGAATGACTAATTGGAATAAGCTGTGCAATTTTCAGCTTAAACCAGCTCCTTTATGCTCAACATCCGCCCAACTTCTAATGACACAGTTTATATTTTCATTGAGGATTCGGCATCCGGGAGAAAAAGAGAAAGCTTTATGAGTCTTCACTCTAAGTCAATTAGAATTTAAATGTAGGTCGAATGCCAGGGAGAAGAATGGGACCTGCAGCAATTCAGATCTCAGATGTTCACATACTCTAGAGACGGAAGAATCATTTGCACACTCATTCTGTCTTCCAGAGCTGGGGGCATTCAGAAAGGCAGGTTTGTTCTCTGCTGCATATCTAATAGTGTTTTGGCCAACTAGTCTTTAAAGTTTCTGGGAAATGACTCTTCTACCTTTGCCCTTGGGAGGCTATTTCACAGCTGAATACATCCCATTCCTGATCTATCCTTGTTAGTCCTAGCTGTGACCTCCATAGAGAAGTACACAACTTCTTTAAATACTTGGTGAGTCTGACAGTTGTTTGCAGGGTGTTTTTGCACCTAGATCCAATCCAGCACACCCCAGCACTAGCCTGGAATACACCAGGAGCAATTTCTGTGAAGTCAGTGAAGTTGCATTGATATAAACCAGCTCTCAAACACTACGTCTTCCACTGCATCATCATTTAATCAGAATTCACAGATCTCCCTCTTTTAAATTTTAGCATATTTGTCTTTGCAGTTCGCTACAATTCTACTTGTATTGATCGATGTTCCTGGAGAACAAGACAGGAGGAAGTCACGGAAAAAATAACGGCCAGGATGCAATCACTCACGTGACAAAGTTCCTAGAGAGGCCTGGACACCGTTATTGCTCACTTCATTTCAATACTTCTGTACACTAGCATGCAGACACGTATGTATGTCATCCACTACCAGAAGTATCACTTCTAGTCTAAACTACTTTCTTTTTTCCCCCCTCTCCACTCCCTCTGCTGCTCATTAAAACTCATCTCTCCCACCTACAATGGCAAAGTCAGTTGGCTGCCCAGGTAGCATTAGCTAATGGGAACTGACAGCCTGCCACCATTTTCCAAAGGCTTATGTTTTTGATATCTGCCTGTCTTCCAGCCTGACTAATTCTATGGAAGACTTTTATCATGGGGAGATTGACCTCAGGCAGGAGATATTTTGTGTCACTGTGAGCAAGTGAAATGAAGACACAATGGGGATAGTGAGAACTCACTAGCAGCAAAAGGGAGTGAGAACAGGACTGATGTATGACAAGAATACCTGTTTAACCATGGCAGGCAACTCAGTGACTGGTCCTCTAATGAACAAATTCACTGAAGAACCTGAACTGTGGCATACTTTGAGACCCTATAAGAGGCAACCTTAATTGATGATAAACTAAAATTCCAGTCAAGTTATGAGAAGCATTTTCCCACTGATTTACAACACTCTGGATCCAATTAAAGAGTTCCTCCTTCCCTCTGCCAGCTAGTGCCTCATGAGGTTCATAGGCTGCCTCGCAATGACTTATGGGGACACAGTCTGGAATAGCTCTGTACTTGGGTTTTGGCACACTAATTTTTACCACATTTTATCACAGAGATGTGGAAGTAAAAAAAGTAAAAATATTCACAGCATGGATACCTGTTCATACTTACAAAAAGTAAACAATGCTGTTACTGTATTTCCCTGCCGAGGTGCTGCGTCCCACAGAACCTTTAGTCCGGAGGACTCGCTACCCTCTTTATTTCCCAAGCTCAACATCCCTGGCTGAGCTATGTTCCTCAAGACCCACTTCAGCCTCCCCTCCAACTGAATGGCAGATCCATCTCAAGAATCACAATTTCTTCCCATTCAAGGCTTCTGAGGCTGCCATGAAAAGAAAAAGCTATTCATAAAAAACCCCGACATTCCTTCTCTCCCTGCATGGTGTCAAGTGTGCCCCAGTTATGCCTTTCAAATAAAATCAGGTCATTCTGCTGTTAGCTCTATAGTATTGGGTTGGAAAGCTCCTGAGAAGGCGTGGCTGTACATCTCCTAAGAGCTCCTGTCTGAGCTTCCCCTTCCAGGACAGGCCAATGGCTGAGTGTACCAGACCAAGAAGGAACAGAAATTACAAAAAACTGGGAGGATCAGTGTCCACTAACAATTTCCTGTTTCAGGTGTTCCCTTCGTGTCAGGCACCATGGGTACATTTTGCCTCTGACTCCCCTCTAGATCCTAAAGAAGTCATGACACACTTAAAGCTTACGTGTAGCCAAACAATTCCCCTTGCTGGGGAGCTCCACATCTAAAATTGCAATGAGAATGGATACAAGGGTTTTATTTCCCCTGACTTCTCCGCAGACAGATAAATGCTATAGCCACTTCATTCCCACCTGAATGTGCCTGCATTATACTTAACCCTTCTGTTCTGAGGTCCTTTTCTACATCAATTATTCTGCTTTGGCCTATCTGCCAGATTTATTGCATTCCCAAGGAGACATGATGCCTCTTAGATGGGCTTCTGGCAGATACATACAAGACATTTACCCTTAAAGATCCTCTCCCTCAGGTTGGGTGGCACAGGCAGCAGTTTCAGTTTGCCCTCATTAGCTGCTACTGCGCCGTAGAAAACACCTGAGTTTGTAACCTTTCATCAAGATTAGGTGTTCACTATTTCATTAGTGGGCCAGCAGACACGTAGGCAACACATATCATGCATCCAAAGGTGGGATTTGCTTCCTTAAAGAGGGCTATCAGTCAGAATGGGCTGTAATGAAGAGGCCAAGTGCCCTGTAGCAGCAATGAATAAGGAATAACCAAGTGGTTGGGTAGAGCTGCAAAGCCGCAATTCAAATTCATACAATGCTGAGGGAGGCCCATCTCTGGGACAGTGGTTTAAGCTCATCTTGAGATTGGGGAATTAGGGCTACAGTAGAGAAATTGTATTTTTTTGTATTTTACCCAGCACTGTTCACTCATCCCTGCAATCATCCAACATGCCCTAATTGCTTCAGTATGTCCCTGCAAAACAGAAACTGAGAGTGACTTGGTAAGAGACGTACAAAGACACAGATCTAAGATGTACACAGAAGCAGTCGTCCAGTAACGATGACCAGCTGTCACAGGCAGCAAAAACCTCCTGGCAGTTGGCACCGGCGAATTTTCAAATACCCGCCAGTCACTGCTACCCCATTAATGATGGGCACTTTGCCCAGCCTACATTCCTGAACAGCTTTTTTCTTTCTCTTCCCCCTCTCTCCTTCTCACAGACTTCTAACACAGTTAATAAAAAATTTATCAGGGCAATGAAATAAACAGCAATTTGATTTGATCTGGGAGCCAAAGAGAAGAGAGTTTCTGGTGTTCAGGTGCAGACTCAGGAGTTTCTGCAACTGCTGGCAGAAACGTGCCCACAAAACCAATAAGATTAGAAAAATGGAGATGTAGGAGTTTTTGGGGTTTTGTGGGATTTTTGGTTTTTTGTTTTGGGTTGTTTTTTTTTTAGGGAGTGGAAAGGGGTGGCAGGGAGACCAGTCAGCAGTGTGGTCTTTAACCCCAGGAAGAGAGTAATGCTGTGAAATCCATAGGGAGTAAGGGACATCGCAGCACCACAGACGGAAACAAGCATGACAGCATCCAGCACTGATACACAACAGTCACTGCAGCTCCTGAGAACTGCATATACAAGTGATTAAATATCTGGAGCTTCTTTTTGAAATCTTATACAGTTGTCCATTTAGGGAGAAGAAAGAAGAGAGGAAGAAGCACTTAGGTGTAACACTAGTTAATGTCTCAAAAGAGTTCGAGAATCAGAGAGAAAGGGGCAGCATGAAATACAGGAGAAAAATGAAGTAGCATGGAACAGTTAGGGCTAGAATAGCACTACTCATCTAGAGAAAAATTTAGCTTGTGCCTCAGGGCTTTGAGGGGCTGGTGGCTCTGGAAGCAGGAAGTGCAGAAAACTTTTCAGGAGAGTCCCTTACCCTTAGTCTTCATGTGAAACAGCAGGCAAGAGTATCCAGACGAGGAGAAGGCAACCTTTCACTGGGAGAGCTTGCACAAATTTATGTCAGGCTTGAAGCATGAGATTTGGAGGGGAATGCAGCTGCTCATTGTGAGGACATGTAAATATATCAGACATTATAACTGAAAGCATCATCCAGGGTAGAACAGATTACAGACTAAAGAAGGTGCTGGAGTGCATCCGAAGACGAGCAACAAAACTTGTCAAGGGCCTAGAGCACAGGTCTTATGAGGAGCAGCTAAGAGAACAGGAGTTGTTCAGTCTAGAGAAAAGGAGGCTGAGAGAAGACCTTATTGCTCTCTACAACTGTCTGGAAGGAGGTTGTAATGAGGTGGGTGTCAGTCTCTTCTCCCAAGTAGCAAGTGATAGGACAAGAGGAAATGGCCTCAAGTTGTGCCAGGGGAGGTTTAGATTGGATATTAGGAAAAATTTCTTCACCAAAAGGGTTATCAAGCACTGGATCTGGATGCCCAGGGAAGTGGTTGAGTCACCATCCCTCGAGATATTTAAAAGATGTGTAGACATGGCGCTTAGGGACATGGATTGGGGACTTGTCAGTACGGTTGGACTTGATGATCTTAAGGGTCTTTTCCAACCTAAATGATTCTACGATTCCATGAAAAGGTATTGTTACACCATTTAAAGCATCAAAGTCTAGGTTATGGCAAGAGGAAGAGTCAAGGTCAGTCAACGCTGCCAAGGAGACTGTGTTAGATCGTGGGTAACACTGGTGTCTGTAAAACTAGCCTCTTTCTCACACAGTTTCATCTTTCCTGCATAGACATACAAGGTGGATTCATGTCACCAAATTTCAGACATCTAAAAATTTGCTGTGTAAATCTAAGTCATGCACATTCCTCCTGTAGTCCAAAAAGAGAAACAGGGTCTTTTGGAGGATGATCCATCACATTATCTCAAGGCAGACAGCAGAAAGAGTAAGATGCCAGTTTCTCCCAACAGACTACAGATGAAGGCCAGATGACTAGCTTAGATTTGTGCTACTAACACTTAGATGTCTAAGATTAAGTGTGATGAATCTCACCTGCAGTACACCACTTCTGTTTGCATGAGTAAGTTTCTATACAGACAAGAGATGCAACACACCTTAAGAGAGTTACACTTAAAAGACTGAGATGTATATCTCTGGACTTGGATTTTAGCCCTGTCTCTGATAGTACACCTGTGCAATTTATCTAGCAGAATCATGTACACACCTTGGACTTGTTAAAATGAGGTGAACCTTTTATGATCTTGGACAGCTATGTCAGTACTATCAATGTGGTTTGTTCTCTTTTGCTCCAGAGAGCAAACCACGGTCTCTCAGTTTTGCTCCGGTCCTTTGGACAGTCATGTGCACAAACATGAGATCACTCCCAGGCTCTTTTCTGGAATGAACTAGTGCATCCCCTCTCAGAGGAGGAGCAGGCAGAGCTGACATGGAGAGCCCACTCCAGAAACACAGACAATGCCAAGTTTGGCTTCCTCAACCTGCGAAAGTCCTCCAACACCAACTCCACAGGCCCTGGGCTTTCAAATTCCTCCATGTGCTCTTGTGCCACATAATACACCTTCTTGGCACCAGGTTATAAAAACACCAGTCTGCCAGGCGGTGTCCCAACCTTCTCATTATTTCAGGCAGTTTTAGCTAGAAAACAAACAAATCAATCAACCAAAGAAGCAGCATGTCTCAGGGCCACAGGGACACCACAGGGAGCATGGAGGAGACCATGTCCCCCACCAGTACCCAATACAGTGTGGGCATGATCTATCCATTCCAAAAGTTAGTACCATCAAGCAGCATGAACACGAGCCAGACTATGCCATCTGGTCTGGAGTCCAGGGCTTTCTCTGATACTATCCGCAGAAGGACTACAGGCATACCCAAGGTGTCAACCTCAATTACAAAGATGGTCCACAGGCTTTGCACAGCTGTAACACAGACCATGAACTGTGTGAAACGCATTCACAATAGTGAAAAACACAGTAGGAGAAGCAGTCACTGCCACCCTGTTAACACTCCCCCTCAAGGAGGTTAATGAGGGGTGGTCTCCCTATGAACTTTTGATCATAACCTCTTTTCTATAGGTCAACAAGTGGATTAATCTTTCAGATAAAATAATGAATTGGGAGCTCTATGTATTCATAATCCCCAAGATCATAATTGGATTTGTACAGTCAAGGTCATAAGGCTTCTACCTTGCAAAGTCTATTCTGTGGTTATTTGGGGAGAATTATCCTACTTCGCAAAGAATTTTTTTTTTGCATTCAAAACAGGAACATACACAAAAGTCACATTCCCATCAGTCTAACAAGGGGACAATCATCTTGAAGAGACTCTCCAGACTACAGCTGCTGCTGCAGCACCTGCATGAGGGCCATATGGAATTCAGGCTTAGGATCTTACTTCTTGGCTTCTCTCCCTTCAAAAGGCTCTTTGTGTTTTTTACTTCCCCTGTCTGCACTTAACACATTAATGGATATACTTGCTGCATACCGAAGCTGAGCGCTGAACCTCCCAGTTAACAAAACATGAGTAGATGTCCCACTCACCCCCTAACTCACAGTACAGTTTACAATACTCTAATCCCAACATACAATGTCTTCTGGTGACATACTCCTGGTCTCCTTGCAGATAATTTTGTCAATGCATCCAGCAGCCAGCTCGTGACCGCCCTTCCAGGCAGAGTGCTACTAACCTCTCTTATGCCCAAGTCAACCATGGACAGATGCCCCAGGCCTCTCACATCACCCACTCCCTGGGCATAGCTGAGTATCCGTATGCCAGGATACTGTGAAAACAAACTCAGTGGTCTTGCAGCCTGAGTGGCTCATAAGCTGAGGGCACCCAAAGGTGAGATGCCATTATGTTAAAATCACTGTTCCATGAGAGTCCCGTCCCCACACATTTAAAGGGAATGTCTCCTTACCTTATCAAAGGCAAGAGGATTTTCTTATACTGCTGACAGAGAAGACTCAGAAAGGAATGAAGAAGGTAACAGGCTGTCAGAGGCCAAATTTATGCACCCCAAAATGAGTAAGTCATTCCAATTAAATTATTTGCCCTTATCCCCAAAATCCAATTCTCATTTCATTAAAAAGGACCTCCCCAGTTATCATTTTTTTTTTCTCCATAGATTTTTTTTAGAGGTAGTCTTCATAGAACGGGAAGAAAAATGTAGTTGTAGTCTACTTTTCTGTTTGAAGAGCCATGAAAAGTTTTTTAAGAACTGCTCCTCATTCCAGTATGTGTGCACATAATAAATTAAGATATTCCTAGAAGATTCTGTGGAAGACTGGAGAAGTACAAGATCATGCCATCAAACAGACGATGTAAGGGAAATTTGATACATGAAGAAGGAGGGAATTTTAAAAGTAGCATTGTCCAAGCCTCAGCAGCCTCAGCCTGTTGACATCAGAACTGAGAAAGCTTGCAACTCACATTTGGGGATCTCCAAAGGGTCCTTCAGCAAAAACCGGGCAGAGAAATGATGGCACTCCCGCTGTGTCTTTGAGAAACCAACCGATTTCCTGATCGTATTCTTAGGCTTTCACACACCACTACGCTTTCTCAAGCAGGGCTTGGTTCCTCCTACCACAGGTCTGCCCGCTGACAGCCTGAAATGTGACAGGCAGAGACCCAGCGCTGCCAATGAGAGTGGCCACGTGCTCCTGCTCCCTCAGACTGCCCATGCCAACCTTTGTTTCCTTCCCAGGAACATTCTTTCTCCTGTTTTCTGTTGGAGATTAACACTTTTTTACCTAATATTTGTTTTTTAAAAGACATTTTCAAAAGCTGTGGTTGGGTTTGGAGAAAGTGCTCCCTGCCCGAATACTCTGTAAATGGAAGCCGTATGTCTAAGTATCTGTTTCTTTTTTGTCTATTTTGTTGTGTGCACATTTGGCAAGTTATTTTTTCCCCTTAACTATCACATCTCAGGCTTTATTAAACCAAGCTGCTATTCTGTTATTTTGGAGGTTTTTTCCCAAGCAACCAAGTACTGACATTTTAGCGGCTATACAGGAAATGTGATATTAAGTCATTATTTTCTCAGAATGTTTCTTCACTGAGTGAGTAAGGAGCTGCTATGGGGGTAGCAATTTCAATGTTTCTAAAGATAAAACGAAGAGCTGGAGTACTGAAAAAGCCATCAAAATCCAAACCCTGAAAACCTATTACTTAATACAATTTATCATTTGTTGTTTTTGTGGAAAGCAGCTGGAGGGTCACCCTACAAGGCATAGCATGCATACACACCAACAAGACAGACTACGCATCTGCTCAGGAGTGATGAGGGCCAGCAAATGGGTAGAGACAAATGTCAGGAGCACACACTTACCACGGGATGGCTGGGGTCAATACGTCCCATGCAGACACACGCATGCAGTAGGAAGGCACAGCACAGAAACCATGTCTACCTGCCTCTCCCCACTCTTCAAATCCTCAAGTCCATTTTAAAAGGATAGTCTCATTTTAGAAATACTATCTCCTTATTCCTTTTCCTGAAATGTCAATTTCTTTCTTTCTGTAATTCACTCATATTAAATAGTAAAATAGAAAGCTTTTACATTAGGAAATAAATTTGCTTTTTTCTATAGGTCCCGATGTTGTTCTTGAACTGCTGGCTCAATTCAGGTTTATTTTACAAGCTGTTTCTAGCCGATTCCAATTTAAGAGGAAATCTTGGCTCCAATGAAGTAAAATTCCCTTTAATTTCAGTGGAATCAAGATTTTGATCCAGGTTCTCATCCACTAATACACAGCTACAATGAGTGTAGACAGTAACACAGCAGCCAAAAACACAGAATATGAGCTGGTGGACCCCAGGAATCTGGAATTTCATCCCATATGGAGTTTTGAGCATGGCAGATTTGCAGTATTGACTCCACTGGCACCAGTGAAGTAAGAAAAACAGACAAAAGGAACGCTCTGTTCCATGAACGCTGGAATTAGCAAAGCCTGGTTTACCACAGCTACCTGTCCAAGGTCCTGGTGCCTCATACCTCAGAAAACCTCCAAAGCTTTTGACCAGTTTTAGTCAAGGTGGCACCCACCAGCTGGCATGCATGTGGCTCCAGTCCAACCTGCAACCATACAGGCTTTTACGCATCCCATCAGTAAGGGATTCAGGAGGAGACTGGGGTCCACTAATGAGAATTTGAGGTGCAGGAGCTCTTGTTTGGGCAAGGTCACAAAAAGGAATATGGGGTGCTGGAGTCAGCGGAGCAGAGGACTGCCAAGCAGATGGACAGGCAAACAGCATAACCACACAAATAAACACATACACACTTTGTTTCCTTAGGAAGCCAAGATACTCCCAGTATCTCTAGGGTTTAGATATAATAAAAGCTCAACTGAGCGAACCACAAATGTGGCTAACCTCAACCTGGCAGCATTTGTTTCAAATGAAAGGAAGAAAATAAAATGGACAGTAAAGCTATGGAAAAAGTTGATCTGAGACAGAGAACTGTGGAGCATGGTTAACCTTAGCTTTCTTCTGTACTGCAGGTAAAAACGTAAGCTGATCCTAAAGTTTCTAGCAGAGACTAGCTATATATCTTTTCTCATTATTTTGAGTTAGAAACCCAAAGCTTCAGATCTTTTTCAGAATTTTTTTAAAACGTGTTTTTGCTCATTTTCAAGCTACTAAGCAGCTACAGGCCTGCTACGTAAAATGAATAAGATACTTATTCCTGGTTATACTAGCATTTTTTTCCTGCAAAAAGATCTCAAGGGGATGTGGCAAAAAAATGCTTCACTCACTACTGACAAGACACGGGCCATCATGGAGGGAGCAAGCAATGGGAATCTATGACATAGGATGTCAAAGGGACTATATTCTGTTGTGGGCAAATTGCATCAAATTTCAAGGCTCACAACAGGTCAAGGCAACTCTGTTGTGCTACCATTGTCACTACTTTTTCAGCAGTGGGAGCAGAAACACACTTGGCTTTACAATTAATGGTTATTTGCACTCTCTCAAGGGTTGGCAGACTTGGTGGTGGGACTAGATTCTTGCCGTGTTTGGGGTTAAGAGCAAAATATTGTCCCTACTCCACTGTCTTACAGTCCAGGCTGAGACTTGGGACAGTAGACTGAGACAATTGGACCAAGAAATAACAAGGCAAAACCTTTCACAGCACTGGTGTGGATCTAGAATCAGCTGATCAGACAAAATCACACAAAATCGGCTGATATTGCTCTAAAGACACCACTCAAGCTAAGCTGATTTATATCAGCAAGGAGTTGAATTATCATATCAAGATCCTTACTCCTAGCCATAGGAAAGCATTCCATGTATTTTACGGAATAGTTCTTTCTCCAAAATGAGTATGCATTTTTGAAGTATTCTGTTTTTGTCTCCTGCCTGCACCTGCAAAGCAAACACCAAAATATTTCCAGAAGAACCTTCTGATTTATGCTCTAAGAAGTGCTGAGAGTCAACCTATGTAACAGAGCCAAACCCTGTGCTGCATAGTAACATTCCAGCCATGCCTGGAGACAGGAAAACAGAAGTTAAGAGGCATCAGGATGCTATGGGGAGGCCATAAAAATATTAGATGGGGAGTGGCAGGAAGTTCCTTGGTAACCTATGAAACACCAGGTGCAGCTTCCTGCAATTTATGAGTTTGGGCAAAACAAACCAGCACAGAAAAACCTAGAAAGATTGCCACCAGAACTACTGTGTGCCTGAAATTTGGGAATTATTTTGCCAGTAGGAAATTACAGTCCATGGTAACAGTGGAAGGGGGGCAGCAAGATCTACTGTGCTTCAGTTCCCCAAGATGATTCCCTGCTCTCTCAGCTTATTTTCCCCATCAAACTGATCCGCTGTCACTTCCTTCTGAGCACACTGGTCCTGTCTCTCCCAGTCCCTGCAGTAATCTGAATTTATCTCCTCCCTCCAATCTTTTCTTCTTCTCCCCCACCGCTCCCAGTAAAATGATCTTTTTTCTTCCTCCCAGAAAATTCATACTCCCATGTTATCTCATTATTCTTTACAACAGCATGCCAAATTCCCTGTCATTTTCCCACTGGGGCTATGTCCTGAAAAAGATAAAGTGGTCTGTGCTCATTCTTACCTACTGCAGGCTCACTGGAATTGAAAATGCTACAGTGTTAGTGCTCAGAAAAATCCCTCCAAATTCTGGGCTCTGCGCCCACAAAGCAGGGAAGCAAACACGTCTCAGAGAATGGCACCTGACTCCAATATCCTTACTGTCTGGCTAGCAAAGGAAAAATAGCTTCAGCTCTCTTTGAACTGCTCTGCTTCCAGCACCGCCTGAAGGAGTGGGAAGGCCAGACATGCCAGGGAAAGACCAGCTCCCACCGTGGCTCTGCTGAGCTCAAAACCAGACCAGCTCTGGTCTCCCAGTGACCCATTGCAAGCACTGACAGCCACCAACCCGGTATTCTGGCAGGGAATGAACTCCAGTGGAGAATGACAGAAAGGGGTCTCGAAAGACTGAAAGGATGCATGGCACCATATGGACTGGTCAGCCTGGACTCCCCTCTACAGCCAGTGGAGGGAAGCTGACATTTCCACTGGTCAATTCGTCTGATGAATTTTGGATGGCCACTTTAAGATGAGCTGGACTGTGTCTGAGAAGAGCCTGCTTCTCCTCACTAATGACAAACGGAGCCCAAGGTGACCCAATTCCAGTGGAAACATGTACATTTGGTCAGATGAACCCTGCTCTGGCTTATTGGCTCAGGTCTGAGGCTGGTGACCAGCAGAAGTTACTTCCACCTGATACCTGACTTCAGGCTCCTATAAGACACATTTGTGTGCCTTGCTCCAGTTCTGCTCAGAAACCCTTCTCACAGTCCAAAAGTCTACAGCATAATCTTTCACTATCTATCCTCGGCAATGAGGGCAAGGGCTGAGAGGATGGTGGACAACACCCTCCATCCTCAGCCCTAGACCCAGTTCCTACTGGGGGCTCACTGGCAGAGCAGTGCTTACCCTGGGGAAGCCTGGCTGGCTTCAGTTGCCCCTCTGGGTAAAGGATTTTGCGCTGTGGGGCTTTACCAGTCACCGCACAAAGTCCTTTAATTTCAGGGGATTGGACTGGGAGGGGGCACAGCTAATCTACCACATAGAGTTAATAATAAATTGTCTATGGTTAAATCCCAGCAACAACAAATACATCTTTATACAACTTTGAAACAATGAATGGTCAGTCTGAATCTTTGCAAGCAAGGAGCTCTACAAAGGCAATGCATAATGGAGAAAGGCAACACCCTGTGGTTCTTTTCACACACTAATGCCTATCAGTTTGAAAGAAAACTGTAGGCTTTGGCCTTTAGCTGCTATACATTTGACTTTGAGTTTGTGATTAGGGCTGGGCAGTAAACAAGAATTCCTCTTTGTGAAAATTTGCTGCTGATGTTTCCAAATTTGTTTCTGTTTTGCCAAAATGACAAAGCCGTTTTGATTTTTTTTCATGAAATAAACATTAAAATAAGGGAGAGCCCACGTCCTTCGAACAGCCAATAACTGGAAATCGCAAGAAACATTAGTGAGCCTGCAGGAGTCCCAGACTCCGAGCAAAAATGTGAGCCTGAGTTCTCCATACCTCAGCTGAATGCTCTAGCATTTAGGTAGGCTGTGACAATGCTCTACCTTTTTCTCTTCCCAGTTTTGACCAGAAAAAGCATCTCACACCTGTAAAACCTTCCTGACTAAATTTTAATCAAAGCCAAAACCAGGGAAATGTTTTAGTTTCACTGAAAAGTTCCCAGCCATCTCCATTCACAATGATGCCTTGCTATAAAGGCTCTGGACAGCAAATACAGCAACCACCTGCTTGCTCCTAGTTGAAAGAGTTATTCCTTTAGCATGACTTGGGCAAGCCTAAGTCTTTACTACAGAAACATTTAAACTCCATGCCTGCTAAGATCTCTGTGCTTTTGTGCCTGTGACCCTGATGAGACAAGTAGGGACTACAGGCATTTCTCCACCGACACTTAATGCCTGAGAAGGGCTCTAGGATACAGCCCTAAAAGAAGAACCCAAGGTAACGCTGGGAAAGGGTCAGCCACTGCGTCCTCATTACGACTCATTCTCCTGTAACAAATTAGTCAACATACTGCAACAAATGATTAAACATCTCATTTGTAAACACCTAGAGGATAATAATAAAATAAAGGAAAAAATATGCAATGTACTTTTGGCAAGCACATATCATGTCACTCCAGCCTCATTCTCTTTTTGGTAAGATATCTGTCACAGCAGATAATGTGGGAGCAGTATGTGTGATAATGTGATATACCTTGACTTCAGAAGGCCCGACAGTCTCTTGAGCAAGCTGAGAGAACATGGTGGATGTTAAATCACTATCAGGATGCTTCAAAGAGCTGCAATCAACTATCACTATCCACGGATCACTATCCGCTGGGGATGGAGGTTTTAGTGGGTTGCTACCACAGTCTGCTTTTGTGCTCTGATCTCTTCAGTACTTTAATTAACACCTTCATGATGGAACAGAAAGAAGGCACCTGACTTCTGTTGATGACACCAAGTTGGGGGCAGTTGCAAGTGCTTTGGAGACCAGGATCATAAGTAAACTGAAGAAGTGGTCTCCATGGAGAAACCAACTAGATGGCATCCAACAGCAGCGAGCACAAAGCACTATGCTCCAGAAGGGCTGAAAAAACAATTAATGCTCAAATACAGAAGTGGGAACTGAGCTGCAGACTGTGCTGCAGGCCAGTAGCAGAGAGTTAGAGAGAAGCAAAGAGATTAAATAAGTGAAAGCAATGAGGCACTCATAAAAAAAGGTAAACCTCATCTTATTCTGGGGCTAGGGAAGTGAAGCATGATATGCAAAACATGGCTGGTACATTTATCTGCCCAACTGAGTCCTAAACTGGAACTCTTGCTTCAGTTTTGGACAGTACACTTAAGGAAACATGCAGACTAATCAGACAGTAGTGAAATATTTATGACATAAGGGTTGGAAAATACAACCTGCAACAAGTAGTGAGCCTGTTAAGCTGGACTAGAGAGGACTGGGACACAGGCGTTAATGGGCTTCTAGTAAGTAAAAGGCAGTTTTGGGGAAGAGAAGGAGAAATGACCACAATGTGTCTTTGAAGGACCAGAAATAATTGGCAGCAAAATCATATGTTAATGGATCATATGTTAATAGAAGTTTTCCATGTGCAAGGAGAGTGAAATAATGGCCATGCACTTGGCAATGCAGGCACAGGGTGTCTTCAAAAAAGACATGTTAGGGGCAGCCACTGTACAGCTGATCTTGTCTCACTGCATGGGGGAGGACCAGACCACATCTGGTGGGTCCTTCCTTTGCTCCTCTGATCAGACCCCAACAAAAACATCTGGGGTAGTAAACGGAAAGAGTCGCTAGTAGCCATTACACCCCAACTGAGGCAGCATGAAATGCTTTGAGTGAGTGGCAGTTCAGAGCACCTCTTCATGCATTAACCCCAGTGCAGAGAGTGCAGTACCAGCATCTGGTAGCAACTGAGCTGGGCAGAGACAGCTGCCTCCAGTTCAACCCACCCTACAAGAAGTGCTGCCCCCCTGGGTCAGAAAGACCGAAGAGACGGCCACAGTTATGCTAATGAATCTTTTGCCAGTGAATGCCTACTTCTATCAGCGGAGATGGCTTTGAGTTTGAAAAGGAGGAAAGACTTATAAGAGGATTTTTTCTACTTTTAGCTGTCTATCAAGTTGTGATTTTTTTTAAGCGTCTTTTCATTACCCTTCTTTTAGACCTCTGCAGTATGCCCCAGTTGAGAGCTATTCCATCAGTGGACATACACACTTAAGCCAGAGAGGAAAGGAGCAGACTAAGTAGGCTGTCGATGCAGGCTTGTGCTGGCTGACAAGTCAGAATTGGCTCTTACCTTGGCAATACTAAAGGACATGGGCACACATATTAGAGAGGTGATGTCCCTCTTTCTGTATATACTCCTGCAGCTCTGGGCAGCAGAGTTCACCGAGCAGAGCTCACCCCAGGGAAAGCTGATTTTCTTGAAGGAGGAAAGAACCCGCTCCTAGAATGCAACTCCATTAGCCTGCAGTGATCTAAATGCAGTGAACCCTTAGGATACATCAAAGCCCATGTATTTCAGCTGGCACTGTAGACATGGAATTGGTCTTCTCTAGTTATGAGGGCTCCAGCACCACTCTGGTATCTGCCTACTTGCTAGTCTCTGATATAGCTATTCCATTTGTTTCTAGGGGTGGCAGGGACTGTGTTTTCACAGTGGCTATACACATGAGGGAGCTGAACTGGGGGAGATTAAGGACCCGTCTTTGGTATACAGAGCAGTGGGGAGCAGAGATACTTGTGACAGTGCTAACTGAGCAGAATGGGAAGCCTGGGGATGGCCCTAAGCGAGCCCATTGCTTCCAGGGCACAAGCAGCTACCACTGCAGGATCTTTCCCTGATAAATCCAGGGATCACCAGTCTGTGCAAAGCTAGCAAGGACCCTCTGACTCTGGCTTGTTTGTTTCCCTGGCTTTGTTTGAAGGGAATCGCTGACCATCGTTCCTGAAATCCTCCTGCCAGATTACCATGCAGATCAGTTGACCACCCTGTTGTTTAATTTTTCAGGACCTGTATTTTCTTTTATGTATTATTTTTAGGTTTGGGATGCCCAGAGCTTCACATAGCCAATGTTTTTAAATTTATGAACACAAAACCAAGAGAAGTAAATGAACTACATTCAATAAATAAAACTGGAAAGCTTAGCATGACTCAGTATCCAAATTCTTTTCATTTGTACTAGCGGCAGACTATTTTTCAGGCAGACAACCTGCAAATCTGAGAATAGTAATAATCAATACGAGACAAGGATACTCAGAGAGGAACGGGATATTTCCTAACATATACTGTTTTCTAATGAATTAAGTTTATTAGTTAAGATTATTTAAACTGAATTATTTCTTAGTTTTAAACCAATAAAAACATGGCTAAAATCATGAGTCTAATTCTCAGGATTACATGACCTGGGGCTTTGAAAGTAAGCACAATATCACAGTGGGTCTTTCGCTAAATCTGTGGCAGGCATTAAAAAGATAATCCACGATACCTTGTTTACAGGTACCCAGAGTTTAGGTGTGATGAAACCTGAATCTTCTCATCCTCAGAAAGGTGGCAGGAGTTCAGAGCTGGACATCCACAAATTTACGTGAAAGCTTAGCTGGAGAACTCAATTTCACTGCTTAGGCCCATATCTAACATGCACAAATAATATTAATAATACATGTGTGTGGCTCTAAAATTCATTTGTACCTGTATTTTTCTTGACAGGTAAATGGGTATTGTATGCTGACAAATCTTGCCAGCAATAAACCACCTACAGCCGGTTAGCTACGCACCGCTATAGCAAGCAGTGAGGCAGGGTACACCTCCAGTGCTGGCGAATGCATTTCGCACCGGGCGCACTCCAGCAAACACTCAGATGAGCCGGGAATGCCTCTCTGCCTGCTGGCGCCCACTGCTCTTCACGTTGCTGGGAGAGGATTTTGCGCAAGACAAACCAGGAGCCTTCTATCTCACTGCGCTTGTGCGTAAAGCATCACCTCTGACCGTACGCCCGGACTTCACCTTGCAGATGAACGCTTGGTACGCTGGTTAGCCCCAAGCTTGCCAAGTAATACCAGCAAGAGGAAATGTCCCTTCATGCATGCATTTATATCCAGAGCGATTCAAACACTCGCTGGGGGAAATAAAATCCGCAGTCTTTTTGGGTTACTAGACAAATCAGGAGAAATAACAAACTCCTGACTGAATGATAATGTAGAAGCTGAACATATCTGTAATATGTATTGAACACATTCATACATACCTATCCATCTAAGCTGCTTTATAAATATTTTAGACAAATAGGCAGATAGACAGAATGGCATGAAGATTAAAAGCAAAAAAACCCAAAATTGAGTAAACTCAGTCGTTTGCTATTCTGGTCTGGACAGGATGGAACAAGTAAACTCCATAATGTCCTTACCAGTAATTGGTGAAATCCTTAATGTGTTTACTCTCTGTTATACCATGAATGCAGGCAGACAGATAGGACAATGCTGGTTCAGATCGCCAAGTTTCCAGCTCCCTATAACACACACAGGAGGAAGGTAGCTAAAAAAGGAGAGGGCAACATACGGTACATGGCAGCTACCTCAGGCACCAGGTTTCACACATGCCTAGTGACAGCGCACCCTGCAAACCAATGACCCAGTACAGAAAAACACACAGGAAAATTAATTCCCCAGCCTTGCAAAGAATTGACAACGGAAGGCCAAAAAACACAGCACAGCAGCAACAAGCTACAAGACAACAGACACAAGAGAAACAACAACAGACACAAGAGAAAAGAAAGGAAATCTGAGGAAGTAGGAGGCGAAGAAATAAGAGGGCTGTCTGGAAAGAGACGAGGCAAGCATGATGTTCTGACAAGTGTCATTATAAACAAATGCTTTCCCCTCAGTGCCAGAATAACCAGAGCCAGGAGCCAGGTTTGTATTACACTAGAATATGTCTTGGCTTCATTGGTGTGCCCTGCTCTGTCACCACTTTTGAAAGGACAGACTGACAGCAGAGTCAAGCCATGTTACGCTGCAGTGGAAGGGGACAGGCCTGCTGGCTCCTGTTGTAAACTAAAGGGATAGGCTTTAGTATCCTTTACAGCATTCTGTAAAGGATACACAGGCTATTGACCCTGGGGTTTCTTTTAAGATACAGACCAGTCCACCCACTGTGTCCTTCACTCCTTCCTCTTTTCTCAGGCACGTTGCTTACCTTGCACAATCAAGTAAACCTGGGAAGTCTTGGGGTGATGCTGTGTCTGCACTGAACACGTATAGGACCCCTCATCGTAGACATCAACTTTCTGGATCCGCAGGCTGTATTCCAGGGGGTTTCTCTTCTCCAGCTCTACTCGAGGGTCCAGGGACCACTTATCCTCTCCAGCAAAAATTATGCCGGAACGGTTTAACCAGGCCACCTTGGAGCTTCTGTCTTCTACATAACACCTGCAGAGGATGAGAAAGGTGGGGGGGAGATTAACAAACCTCTCCATCATCTCTATGTTGTCCCTTCCCTTTACTACTTTGCTCAGAAACTCCATAGCACACATCTGCCTTGCCAGTGAACCACAGCATCTCCTCACCATCACTGTCGCGTGTGAAATACGTATTTCACAATGATTGTTTGAAGAGTTTGAGGAACCCTTTGATTCATGAAATCATGGGATTTTGGGCAGCCATGCCTCCTCTTTGTTTTGTCTGTGGCCTAGATCTTCACCAAAAATGACTTTGGAAGGCCACAAGAGATCCTGGTCATGAAATCCCTTCTAACGCTGCCAGTGGGAAATCAGAAGTCAGAAGGAGTTCTTCCCATATTTCTTCCTCACTTGCAGAAGTTAAGTACACAAGAGAGTTATGTTCCCAGCTCCCTGCCAGCCTGGAGGGCAGAGGTTCAGGGCTCCAGCTTTGTCATCTCAGGGCACAGCTGCTCCATCCTTTAGTTTCAGCAGCACAAGGGGAAGGAGCTATAGTGTATCTCCCCTCTCCATCCCCTTGACAAAAAACAGCTTTGTGGAAAGAGATTCACTCCTCAAACACCCCCCTCCAGCACTCCCCCCCCCCCGCCTTGCCGATGCACATCTGCCCGCTTGTGCAGGCAAGTGTGGATTTCGGGCTGAAAAGGAAAGTCTGCAGGGGAGTCACTGCCATCTCTGTGACACACTTGGCATGTCCTGTCAACATCCCAGGTGAGACAGACAGGAGAGGAGGAATGACAGCTGGGGGCAGCAGGCAGAGGGACAGCAGCAGGACCAGCCACATCCCTGACTGCCAACCGTTGCAAGGCAGAGGACAGACAAGCCCTGTTGCAACTGCAAGGACGAGGTTTTTGCTCCTTGACAGAGAGCAGTGAAGGTGCTGCAAAGACAACTGCACTCTGGCCAAGCCACCTGCTCTGCACCACTTCCCACCTCCAGGAAGTGGTGCGCACAGAAGAGATGAGGAGGTGCCAACAAGGACGCATACTCTGCTCGCCCTCCGCTGTGTCTCATTTGAAAAGTCCAGGGCTGAAGAAAACATGTGGACATGCCTCCTCTTTCACCCTGGCAGCTGTACCCACCAGGGCCAGGCTCAGACAGGCTGAGAGGGTTTGCCCTGCAGCAGCTCACGCCATGTTTGCTCTGCAGATAAATAGGGAAGCTCAGTCTCCAGAGCTGTTGCCCCTTTGCCTCTCAGTGCTCTGCCCACAGCCTCCTGGCATCCAAATAACCCAGCACCCCTCCCCACCACTATTCATGCATGTGTTGTATTTAAGAGAGCAAAGAAAGGGGATAAAGATTATCGCTTTAAGATAAGACAAATATTTGACAGTAGGCTTTCATACAGCCTCTTCACACGGGTCAGACATTTTCCAAGTTCCTCTCTCTGAATGCGTTTCATTCATGCTGCACTGCAGCTGCCGTCCCTTGCGATGTGACCCTACCATTATGGCCAGCACCTCTCACCCCCTCCCTTTCGGCATGCCCATAGATGCTCTCTGAGTTGTTCTGGGGTTACTTGTGGGCAGGAGGAAAGCCAGGCTGTGTGGGCATCGATGGGAGGCACACCACGCTGATGGCCAAACTGGAAGCAGCTCTGTCTGATCTGACAAACATTTGCTTTAGAGAGCAGCCCAACAGACCCCAGACAGCACCACTGCCATCCAGCCAAGGGAGGGGAGCGAGGGTTTGCCCCTCAGGCCAGAGCCCACCCGCTCAGACAGGCAGGCGCTTGACCTGAGGTGTGCTCTCAGCTGTGATTTGCGTTTTGTTTTTAAAAAGCCGCTCTTTGTAAAAAAGAAGGAGGCAGGGGAATCCATGAGCAGCCACTTAGATGTAGAAACCGGCACCACGGCGACATGGAGGTGCCCCAGTTCATCTGTCCATCCCAGGCTGTAATGACCAGCAACGGGAGCTGGAAGTGAGGACCTGGGGAGGGCACTGTGCCCCAGGGCTGGGAGTAGTGGCCCTATGGGGACACCCAGACTATCTCCAGAGCCAGCTGCCATAGGTCACCAGCCTTCTCTTGCACATGTTTCTGCGAAGAGTAGTAGCAGCACCGAGGATCAAGCGTCAGGCTGTTTTCAAGGGTGTTCAAAGCCTGTCTCTGAACATTTTGGATTGGTGAAAATCCCAAGGGGGATGGCCATGAGAAGCTAAGCAGATAAACCGCTGAAGCTGAAGTCAGTGGGAGCTGGAGTTTCTTAGTCACTTCGGAAAATCCCCCAGCACACCTATCAGTGCTGCTGGGCACCAGCGGATCCAGTGCACCGCACCAGCCCCACCGGGCTCCCTTCCATACCTACACCTACGGGATACACCGCAGCACCCCAGGGCTCTGCCCCGCACCCAGTCATTACACACCTCTGCTTGGAGGTAGCAAAGATGCCCCTGCAATGCCCCTAGGGTCAGTAACAGCTCAGCGGCGCGGCTGGAGCAAAGACTCGTCCTCTCGCTCCCGAGGGAACACTCGCCCAAGGACCCTCCCTCCTCTCAGTCAAAGAGAAAACATGTGTGATAACTTGTCCTACACGGCCAAGGTCAGCCCTAGGACAGTGGTCCACAGCTACAGTCAGACAACCTTTCAAGTGCCCCTGAAATAAGTTATCAGGTGCTACCGAAATAAAGCGAGGAGGAGAGAGGAGAGGGAAAGGAGAAAAACAGGAAGAGCAAGTTAAATGGATTTGAGCGGCTCTGTTCTGCATACCTGTTCCTCTCAAACTGTCAGGGAAAATCAATGTACAAACATGGAAATTCCAAGCCTTGGCGTGCTCCGAACACGCATCCACGTGGATGATGCATCTCAGTACGTCCGTCTGCGCACACACACCCTCTTAGTCTGCCAGAGATGCCACCCAGCTGTATGGATCACACTTTAATAAGGATTTATGGTGATGATTTTCACAGTGTAATAAGTGCTAATTCAATACTAATAGAATATTAAATGGCACGTTAACTGACATTTTAACTGCAATGCAATAGGAGCATGGCATCAGCAAGGTATCAAATGACTCTTATCATTCACTAATAATCAATAATCAAGTTCACAGAGACAGTCAAATGTTTTTCATTAGGCTTATTGAAAGCATTACCATCAGCATCAGTGAACGCTAATAAGCGATTTGCGATCCATCCATTTTGCTTTTCCTTACAGTTTCAGGTTTAATTTCTTGACGTTCTAGACGGTCCTCTCATCATGCAGCTGATGAGAGGACCAGCTAGTGGTGACGGTCATGCCTTGCACGATCACTGCAGGGACACAGGAACTATTGATCTTAGCACCAGTTCAAACCATTGACACAAATGGACAAAAAAAAAATCTTGCTGCCATGCCCCTTTAGCTGCCCTTGCCCTCTGGTAAACATACCATAGCAAGGTTTGGCACCTGAGGTCTTCTAGCGACTGTACCATTTTTAGCTCCTACAGATGTGTTTCCAGTTCTCACGCAGTGGCCAGCAGCTATGTAACAACCAGCTACAGACAGATGGACGGAAACTAGACGTAGAGAAAGGAACCCGGGCCATCCTCAGCCTTGGTTTCCCCGCGTACAAGGTGCAGACGATGGTGCTGAGCTGTGCCGCGGGCAGGAGGGGATGAAGCTTTCGCTGCAGGAGAATGCTTTGGGACTTTCAGCAGAAACCATTGCCTCTAATGTGAGGGAAGGCTGCCAGAGGAAAAGCCAAACGTAGGATGAAAAGAAAACCCTACGCAGCCCTGTCCACCGCTGTTCCTGGGCTCTGGATTTCAGGCCTGGAGGGGACATCTGGCAGCAAGCAGGCAGCGGCAGGGCAGGAACCGGAAGCGGGCCCTGCTGCTTGTCCCCTCTCCTCCCGTGCCTGCCGGCCTAACGCGCAGCGCTGGGCCAAAGCTGCGCTCCTGCAAACCTGCCTTCGTCGGCTCTGAGGTGAACTCTGCCTGGGCAGAGTTCTCCCCCCCCGCCTTATTGACAGCATTTGGACTTATTCCTATGAGCAAGTGCAAAAGCGAGCTAAGAAAAGGAGAGGGAGGCCCAGGCATCCGTACCTCCTCTCCGGGCAAACACCGAGGCCGGAGGTCTCACTGCCGGCTCTGCCTCGCTCCCGTCTTGGTGCTTGACTGCTAACCCCAGCAACTCCTGCTCCTCCTCCCGCCGCGGCACCATGCCATCTTGCTGTAACACTCCTCGCAGCTGACCTGCTCCCTCTCGCTCCAGCGGCTCCTGCCCCTAAGCCTTCCGCCCCCGCTCCCTGAGAGCCAGCATTTGGTTGGAAAGCCCTAGCGTGGGCTCCCTGGGCTGGATGCACCACCGCCCCGGTGAGGGCTGCGCGGGAGGAGGAGGAGGAAAAGGAGGAGAAGGCAGGGGAGCCAGGGGCTCACCCCAGCGCTGCCCCTTCTGCCTCAAAGCAGCGCAGCAGCTATGGCCCTGGGCTACGGAGATGGAGTGGGGGTATTTTATCGCCTTCAGGGGGGGTCTTTTTGGGGTAGAAGTTCAATGGTGTTTGTAAGGGGTGGATCATATTTAGAGCCTACAGTGATGAAGAGGCAGGCAGGAAGGAAGCCCTGTAGGACCTGGTGAAGCTGCTGTTTAAATTATTACTTTAACATGGTGGGGATTTTACAGCATTATCGATGACGTATTGAGTCGCCTTCACCCTGGGATAATTGTTTGGGGGTTTTTTATTGTTGTTGTAATTCCAAATAAATAAATTCTTTTACAGCACACCCAAGCCCACAGTTCTCTGCCAGAGCTCTGCCAGTGAGAAGAGGCGAGCTGCTAGGTTTAAATGAAATACGGTGTGTTGCTTTGCCAGCAAGCCACAGCTCTTACCTCATTTGGGGGAAAAATAAATAAATAGTGTGATTTCAGACTGCACCTTCTGCCCTCTTTCTCTGAAGCACGCTGTGGTGACAGCTCTGTGTCATAATTCTCCCCCCCCGACCTTTAATCACCTTTTCTCCATTAACCCTTTGATCACCTTGTTTGCAAAACAATCTGCGCACCAGGCGAAAACTCAGCGGCCTGCAGCAACACGCAGTTAAGCCCCTGGTAAGCCGAGGAACACGACCCCCTTTTGCTGGAGGATGTCACAGCCCACCCTGGATCAGGTCTCCTGCCTTCCCCTCGGCTCTGTGATGAACCTGCTCTAATCTCCTCACTGCACATACGCTCGGCAGGATCCAGCTAACAACTTCCCCCACTGCCCTCTACCCCCGGCAACAAAATGGCAAGAGGGAAAAGAGAGAGGGATCAAACACGGCTTGTTCAGCACAAAGCAACGTCAGCTCCCGGCTGCCAGCTCTGAAAGTGCAAGACAAATTCTCCGTTGTGTTGCAAAGTACGATCCTGGAAAGCTAATGCGGTGGTTAAACACAATACCGCTTGGAGCCTTAAGAGGAAAGCTCACGAGCAAATCACGCTCACACTGTTTTCGTCTTGTCTTCTTGTGCTCTTCAGCCCTTCCCTGCCTGGCAAGCAAGGACTCGAACACAGCGATGGTCAACCGCTGGGGCAGCAAGAGCTCAGCCCCTCCGCTATGCCCCAGCAGGGAGGAGGGCAGCAAGGGCTACGGACTGACCTCAGGCATGCCAGCCCCGACCCTCCCAGGCAGGGCGCTCAGGGGAAGAGTCCAGCCAGGCCCCGCAACGCCACTGCAGTGCCAAACCCTGCCAGCATTTCAAGAGCAACGCAGTGCTGCCGCCGCAGCAGCCAGCTCCCATTCCCCTACGTACGAACACCAGAGGAGTTCACTGGCAGAGCACATAGCAGCAGGTAGTCCAGAAGAGTAACGTAGGAGCTGTTGGCCCTGGGTGGTTCCCACTGCTCCAGATCAGACTCTCCTCAGCTGGAGGTGCTACAGAAAACAAACTACAGCTGAATGTATCTTCATCCCGGCAAAGGCAAGGGCCCTCTAAGTGGATGGCAGTGGGAGACTGCATGAACTGAGCATCTGAAAACTCCTTTCAGCCAAGCACCAAAAGCCTCGTTTTACCAAATTTGAATACACGTGGGTGTGAGGTGTTGCTCAAACTTCTCCTTCTCCCTGCTGCCACTGCTCCTGTCTTTCCCCAACCTGGTCCAGCTGCTGCTCCTCTCCTGATGCACCACAACCTGCAGCACAGCCAGTGTTTGAGAGCAAGTGCTGTGCCAAAGCAGATAGATTCCTGAAATGTGGCATAAGTAGCTCCTGAGCCACCACTGCCAGCATGATAATGCAGGCCCTTGGCGGGATTTAGAAAACTGCTGCTTAAAGCCAGTCCTGTGATGGAAAACTGGCCGGAGGGGGAAACTGCCACATCTGTTCACCCCACGCTTTGTTTCAGCCATATTATGGTGCGACCTTGGTCGTCACACTTGTCTGCAGCTCCCCGAGTACCTCAGCACTCAGGTGACAATTTCAGGCCATGCCCCTGTTGGGGTGGTGCAGGACTGACAGGATGCCTACACTTCTGCTCATCCTCTGTCCTGGTTTCAGCTGGGATGGAGTTGTTTTTTCTTCCCAATAGCTGGTATAGTGCTGTGCTTTGGAGTTGGTATGAGAATAATGTGTGTTATCACACTAAAGTTTTAGCTGTGGCTAAGTAGTTGTAGTGCTTATACTCAGTCAAGGACTTTTCAGATTCCCATGCCCTGCCAGTGGGGAGGTGCGCAAGAAGCTGGGAGGGGGCACGGCCAGGAGAGCTGACCCAGGCTGGCCAAAGGGATATTCCCTACCATATAGCATCATGCCCAGTACATAAACTGGAGTTGACTGGGGGGCGGGAATCGCTGCTCAGGGATGGGCTATCGATCACCAGGTGGTGAGCAATTGCTGTATTGGGCATCACTTGTTCTGGTAGATTCTTTTGTCATTATTATCATTATCATCATCATCATCGTTGTTGTTGTTGTTGTTTCCTCCTCTCTTACTGTCCTATTAAACTGTTTTTATCCCAACCCATGAGTTTTTCCTCATTCTCTCCCCCACTCCACTGCAGGGGGAGGGGAGAGTAAGCGAGCAGCTGTGTGGTGCTTAATTGCTGGCTGGGGCTAAACCGCGACATCCTCTTTAGTAAACTACCACTTTGGGAAGGCGAGGCTAGGACAGGCTTCCCAGTCAGGGAGCTCTGGCCTCTGCCAGCACACCCAGCTGTACCTTATCACCTTTTTCAGAGACCTACTTCACCTCTACTCAAGCCTAGTATGTTTGGCAAGGGGTACCCTCCTCCTGCTTTGTACGGCAGGCTGTTCAAAGTCTTTCTGCTCTGCTGATTAGAAACTTTTTTTCCCTAATTCTAAGTCTAGATTTATTCATGGCTGGTTTATATCCATCCGCTCTCACACCAACACCATCCTTTAGCTTAAATAGCTCTTCTCTCTCTTGGGTGCTTATCTTCCTTCGTGTTCACAGAGAGCAATCATATTCCCTCTCAGCCTTCATTTTGCTGGGCTCAACAAGCCAAACTCTCCTAGTTTCTTCTTGTATGATAGACTCTCCATTGCCCTAAACATCCCAGTAGCCCTTCTCAGCACCTGCTCCAGTCTGAATTCCTCTTTCGTGACCAGAATTCGTACACAGCTTTCTAGATGAGGGCTCCCCAGTGCCTTGTACAGAAACGTTCCTATCTCACTCTCTCGCCCATCAACTCTTTTTAATGAAAGCAAAAAGAATTGCAACCAGTGAATATGACTATCAGTGCAGAACCGCTCATGTGCTGTGAGTATCCTCGTCTCTCAGTCCATGTGATATGTGTGGAAATGAAATACAAGGGAATTCACCAAAAATACACCGGACTAAAAAGACAGCTAGATGCATGGGCTCTCACTAGCAGACACACAGCTGGTGTCACATGGGTTTTCTTTCTGTTAAAATGACTATTTAAGAGTATAGGTTTCTGTCTGTAGAGGGGAAAAAGAACAGAAATCAAGCCCAAAATTATAGTAATTGTTATGCCAGTACTCTCCCAGGGTGGATGTAACTATATCAGAATAAGAGAACTTATACTGGCACAATGTATTGTTCTTCCCATCTTCTGGGGATCAGTGTACCTGCATAAACACCTTCAGTTCACATCCATTCAAGCAGAGGTTCCTTCTGCATAATGTCAGTATGAACTGCTATGAACAAAGTTGACTCTATCCCAGCCACAACCCAGCATAGTTTAATACTTAAAAATACAGACCGAGACCTATCACCATGGTGCCAGATTTTCCTACATCCCACGAGTACCAGGTATAACCTTCCACTTCTTTACAGCATAGTCAGGAAACCCTTAGATGGCTCTTTGCCCACTCTGAGGTGCATATCTGGGGTGACTGTCTCCAGCTGCAGGGCTCCCACCAGAGGAGACTTGCTTACCATGTGTGCAGAGGGGCTGAACATCCAGCTGATGCTTGCAGAAATGCCAAACGCTCTGACAGCTTGCATCAGAGCCTTGCACCGAGATCAGTCAGGAGAATGAGACTGCTGAGGAAACAGACCCTGAGCTCCCTCTTTC
>NW_010526837.1:117082-124307 GCF_000687285.1 Phaethon lepturus
GACAGTGTCCCTTTTGGGTCCAGCCAGAAAACTGGCTCTGATCTTGATCCAGCATGGTTAGGCAATGCTAACCAGCTATTGATCACACGGCCTTCGTGAAGTGCCCAAGCAAGAGCATATGCCTCACTCTGCTGTCTGCAGCTTCCCATAGCGTCACTGGGCTCCTGCGCTGTCAAAAGGAGAAACCAGGAATATCCAAGATGATGCAGAACGGCAGTATGGAACACTGCCAGATGATCTGCCTTGTGGTTGCACTGCACTTACTCTAAGGACCCTGTGCTTCTGCCATCACTAAGACACGAGCTGACAATTTAAAAAGTACCTGCAGTCACTTAGGAACTGAAGTTCACTGAAAGACAATAGCAATTAGTTGCTTATGTTAACTGGATATTTGCTTTTATGCCAAATTTGTAAAAGGACCAGAAACCAAACAGCTACTTATGAGTGTCTGCACCATTAGGACTTTCTTCTGGCTGGGGGTACACCAAGAATGAGAACAGGAGCACTAATAAGGCGCCAATACAGATGATCATTCTCTTTATTTTCCTTCACAAACTTCAGTACTGGCAATCACCTATTTCTACCACCTGAACCCCAATGCCTTGTAGGTAACTTTCATGTGGTCACCACTAGGTAACTCCAGAAAAGCGACTTTGGATTTCTTCATGGGGGGGGGAAGTGTGTTTCAGAGATGTTGATCTCCTCCTCTGACAGGAGGGGCGGGAAGGTTTGGCTGGGAAGTCCACGTGACTCTGTATCTGGTAATTATCCAGCCGCAGAGGCAATCTGAAACGTTCTGTGCTGTCGTGGAGAATGACAGCACCTGGAGCTCCAGCACCCAGATAAAAAGCAGAGAGACAATCGGGCAGATGGAGAAAGGCAATGCTACAATGGGGCGGTGAGGTGGGGAGAGAAAGGAGGGAGGGAGAGGCAAAAGTTGGCGAGAAACATCAAGGCAGCCGGCAGAGCTACTGGGAGAATGAGATAATGCCACAGATTAGTAATGCAAAGGGCAGCTCTGAAAGAGAGGGAAGCAGAGAGAGAAATGGAGTGAGGGCAGGTCAGGAGAGAACGGGTGCAGAAGGGGGACAGTGCAAACACAAGAGGAAATGAGAAAGTGATGCTAGAGGGAGCTTCAAAGCATGTTGTGTGGTCTCAGGTCCCTTCCTCCCACCCCAGTCAAAGGCTAAAAACGCAGGAGGTATTACCAGAGGCTGTCACAGAGCAAGGAGGAGATTTGCAAATCAACTCCTTGCAGCTGAAGAGAGACATGGCAATGCAAATAGCACTTGCCAGCTTGTGGATTCCAGTGGTTTGCTCAGGGAAGACGACAACAAAATTTAAGCTAAGATTGAAACAACTAAAACTGGAGCTTTGGGGCATCACCTCATGTATTTTGTGCAGCAGAGAGGTGAGAGGGAGGTTCCCTGACTCTCCCTCTCACAGTTGCACACGCAGAGGCACGTGTAAGCCTGCAAAACAGTCCGTGTGATTGATGCTGTGGTGCCATGGCCCAATTTCAAACAGCAAGGTGCCATCCCACGCAGCAACGTGACAACATCAGCGTGTGCCCGGGGGCCTGTTGCAAATGAGGGACATGACCACAGGACCAGCAGCAGCCTTTGTTGGGTCAGGAAGAGCTGACTAAGAGGTAGCCTGAAGCCATGTACCACCTCTGGGAAGGTTTCTGATGTGGGAAAATACAGACAAACAGACAATCAGATTAGGACCAAAGGCTTGTCAGGGACTGATGCCGGCCATCAGCCTCAACGCCTGCTCAGGTAGGGACCGAGGTATTGGCAGTGACCCATAGATCTACAGTGGCAGCACCTCTCCATAGGGGCAGGAGGAACTAAGTGCCCAGATGTCTACATCTGAACGTTTGGGGAAGGAAATAGGAACAGTAGCAGCAGCAAATGGGTATCACAAGGTTTGAGCACTGGGTCGCATGGTCCTGTGACCACCCTTCCATGATTAGTGACAGGTGTTTCAAGGCGAGGTGGAACACCCCTTAAAAGGACAACGTAAATCACCATCTACATAATTTCATGATCCTTCCCAGCCATAAAAGCCTATTAATCTAGCCCCAAGTAAATGTAAGTTGGCCTCCTCTCCAAATGACAGCTTGCATTCCACCTTGTAAGTTTGTACTCTTCCTTTCTTATCCCCAGGCATTTCTCAACCCTCTGCCCCCTTTTTCTTTTTTTAAACTCATTAACATCCTCATCTTGGTGATAGTTTCTGGCTGAGAATTTTGTCAGTTAACCATTAATCGGTACAAGGTTGTGAAAGAATATCAGCTTTAAGTGTTATGTGAAACTGGCAGGCGTCTCCTGTGGTTTGTACTATATGAAATAGTTCCTTCCAATACCCGAGGAGCATGCTACCTGCTATTTTGTGGACCCTAATGTCCATTTCATCTTGTACTCCTCCTCCAAAAAGGAAAAGAGAATATCACATCTGAGGCATTAGCCCTTGTCCTAGGAGGTGGGGAGAAAAGGACCCACACCAAGGAGAAATCAGTCTTGAAACCTTTTGGAATGGCAGATCAGAGTGGGAATGGGAGCAGTATTAGGGAAAATAAGACTTAACTTTCCCTTCTTTTCTGAGGCCATGGGAGTATCAGAGGTGGCTCAACCAAGTTATCATTCCCCCCTTCCAAGTGTCACCCTCGGGCCACCAGCTGCTGACTGTGAAGGGTGGCATTTCAGAATGAATGAGAAAGCGGGCCCATCCTGCCTGCTCACTCCCAGCTGCTGCATTTCAGCAAGGGATACCTCCTTGATGTGCAAACACTCTAGTTATTATTTACAGCTGACCTTTTCCCTCTCCAGCTCCCGCTGCTGCTGGAGTCAGGGCTTGTAGAGATTGCGGAGACGATGTGTAGCAAAACATGTTAGCTTCCCTGCCTGTGCCAGAGCTGTCATCAGTGCCACTGTGGATTGAGCTGCACCCGTGCAAGCAACAGCGGGAAATACGAAGAAAAAAGCCTAATGTAGATAAAGCCTTTGAGGAGCTTAACCCTTCTTCCCCTTTCCCATCTCTCTTCCACTTGAAAGCAGAGAACAGCTTCTGAGCAAGACACACTCTCTCATTTCCATATCTAAAGCCAGTCCCGAAATACCATCGTGAAATAATGCTCTCAGAGAGGAGACCACGAAGCAGATTCCCTTTGAGAGATTCAGCTGCTTCACTTTTTAATTCCACCCAAAAACAACTGCCACCAAATACTGAGCACACCTGGACCGGTGCAGTCAATCCCAGGCACCTTGTTACCAGAACGATATGGGGAAATTAGAGGGAATTCAGAGGCAAGCAACAACAAAATCCATCAAGGGCTGGAAAGGGATCAGCATCTAAGGGAAGCTTAAAAACATTAAATATGTATAACTTGACTAAGAGAGGACTTAAAAGGGACATGTTGACAAGCTCTACCTCTTTGAAAGCTGAAAGCACTGAGGGAAGACAGGAATTATTTAGCAAGATGCATAGGGGGCTAGAAAGGAGTAACGGGTCAGAAAAAGAAGAGAAATAAGTCTGTTCAAACTTGAGGAAAAACTTCTCGTCATTTCCAAGTGCCAGTCTCATGAAGCATCTCCCAAGGAAAGCAAGGAGGCCCCTATTGTTTCAGACATTTAAAACAAAGTTGGGCTAAGGACCAGAGGATATGTAAGCTGTGCTGGGAACAGCTTCACAGTGGCTGCAGAGAAAACAAACTACAATTACTTGATCTTACTACTTTTACCATCTACCTGGCAGAGTTCAGCAATATGTCAGGAGAATACAACTCCCCTCACAAGTTTCTTTCAGACAAAGCAATGTTTTTCAGCTATTTTCACTTCACATACCACTAAATATTTCTCAGCAAGACTGAAGACCTCTATATACTGTACTGGAGGTAACTGGCACAAGTATGGTTTTGGTTTTGGTTTCATAAACTGGATCCTTCAGAAGTCATCAATGGACAAGTTAAAAACTACTGATACAAAGACTGAAAGTGTTATTATTTCCAAAAATCACTGGTATATGGTCATATCCCAAATGCTTTGTGATTAAAGTTGTCAGACACTTCAAAGTCACAAGTGAAGCCTGACTTTTCAAAGTGCTTAGCATTGAAATTACGACCAGATTTGTCAAACTGCTTTTGGGCCTACCAGCTCCCAGAGTAACACACAACAACCAAATTTTCAAAACAGTGTCACAGTAAGTCCCTTCACCAATATAGCCACTGCTCTTGCTGCCTAAAGTGACATACTTCTGAAAATCTGTCCCGTGGGTGTTTTACAATCGTAGACAAAGTGCTGCACACTTCAGACTCGCATGCTGTATTTACCTTGTATGTTGAAGAGCAACTTTAAGTGGAAACCACAGCAAAGCTGTAGCAGCTAGGCAATGCTCAACTCCACTTTCTTTCCTTTATTTGCAGCTTTGCTAAATTTTGCCTCTCCCTAATGCCCCACTTTTGTCCACCATCAGGCCTTGCAAAAGGAGGCATCTGGAAAAGACTTGCAGGGAAGGTAGAGAAGAGAAGCTGCTAGGAGGGAGAACTCCCAAGAGCTTTGATCTGAGCTTACCTTTATCCCCACACGCACAATATGCCTTGCAGAGGAGAACATGTTTATAAATAAATAAATAGCAGAGGAGAGGAGAGGGGGGAAAGCGGAAAAAAAGAAATGTCAAGATATATTTGACAGAGTTTCTGCTGTTGGCATGAAAGCCAGGAGCTGACTTAAAACCTCATGTTCGGAAACAGAATAGGAGGAAGATAGGACTCGCTGAGAAAGGGGGTCAGGCATAATTCCCACAGCTAGATCTCCTTGCCATCCTACTAATAGTAATATCTTGTGCTGTATTTCCTCTGAGACCCTTGCAGGACGTGGTCTTGCAAGGCAACTCAGCACATACTGAAGATCAGGCAGTGTTACTGCCAAAGGAAATGAGCACTGTGGAACTGGAGCTCTTGCGCTTTGTGGAGGAGAAGTATTACCATGCCTGTTTTACACATACAGAGGTGCTGGAGAAGGAAAGAAATAGGTTATACAAAGTCACACAACCAACCAGTTTTACAGACAGAAACAAAACCTGTCCTGCCTCATACAAAACTTTGTTTGGTGTGCATGGGTTGTGTGGGAGTAATGAGAAGGGGGCAGTGATGGCTGCAAAATAGCCTTCACAAACCCAGGTGCCGCCTCTGGGCACGGCTACCTTAGCACTACTGTGAGCTTTTCTCCCTCTCTAATTGGGATCTGCCCAGGGACATGCAACCAAAGCAGAAAGGGCTGGCTGAAGCACAAGCTCCTCCTCCCCACAGTTTGAAGGCAACTGGCTTGGGTCACTTGGCTCTATGCTCTGGAGCCTGAACTCTAGCCCGGCTACCAACAGCAGCGAAGGCATAACCACAGAGACTGCTCTGGCTGCTTCTGCACTTTCTGACCTGCAGTCTTCCGGCACTGGCAAAACAAGCTGCGCAAATTGGCTGAAACACAGAACGTAAACCCTTGTCATTTCTTAGTGAAGACAACGTTGCTCAACCCTACTGGAAGCATTTACTCCGGGATATCTCATCTAGATCCACTGACATCCCTGCCTCTTCTCCCAAGAGCCTGCTGCAAAATGAAACCTCTCCCCCGTGCATAGCTTATCCGCAGTACAGATAAAACATTTCTCCACAGAGTTCCCTCCTGTACAGCTATCTAACTGGTAGTTTAGTTTCTGACACGGCTGGGTCTAAGGCTGCTCACGTGGGCCACGGCTGCTCTGAGGCTGAATTCCTATCTCTGTTCTTCTGGCAGGTCACTTGCTCTAAATAATTTCCAGAAGTAGAGTACTGTACGGAGAGATGCCAAATGGCGGCTTCGGCTGGCATAAATCAAGGGTCAACAAGGTGCCACTAAAGTAAATGGGGAAGCCTAGATTTACACTAGATGAGGATCAGCCCTGCTTCCTTGCACCAGACTCTAAATGAATTCATTAAACACAGCACTTCAGGCTGTTCAGCTAAAAGCAGCTCCAGCTGGCGGGAGGTTTCAGATCCAGGGAATGTTTAAAAGATGAGGATTTGTAGCCTGCTCTGAGTTTACACTTGGCTAGAGGTAGGCTCTCATCAGCCGGGGAGGGGAGATGACATCATGCCCACCTGAGGGGTGTCTGTGCATCCCCAGCGTCTGTGCACATCACAACATTTGCACAGGACCCCACTACCTTGGGGGAACAACCTAGACCTAAATTCTCCTGTGAATTTTGAGTAATCCAGGGCAGCAGGAGAGGTCCTGCTGCACCTCCACCAGGCTGAAGGGCCTATTTTTGTTTTTTTCATTCTTTTAAATTTTCACTTGGGGGTGTAGGGTTCTGCACTGAATTTGAATCTGCAGTAGGTTAAGCACCAGCACTGGGGGCAGTGAGAGCAGTTTGGGCTTTGTGGGACAGGAGTGAAACATTAGTTAATTTTGACATTAAACCCTAAATGAGAGGATGTTACAGTTATTCTTAGCTTATGAAAAAAGAAGCTGTGCCTGCTCTCATGTATTGTATAAATCTCGTGATTCCTGTAGTTTAATCCACTCACCAAAACAGATGGTGTTGCAGGCTCTTTGCAGACTCTGACAAAGATGACTGCACTGGGAACTCTGTTCACATATCCACACTTACTGTATAACCCTCAGGACGAGATACGCTGGCTTGAGATGAAAGTTCACATCCAAAGCACAATCTGCAGCAAGGAATAGATGTTATTCTCTTTCACCATTGCTGCTGAAGGCTCTAATATGCAGAGTCACACACAAAGTATCTTCCTATAGACACATATAAAGGTCAAAACAATGGGACCCTCCAAAACCTTTGTCAAGGTCAGTCACTCTCTTTGGCCAGGATCAGGGTGCATGCTTTTTTTCCCTCAAGGAACAATCTGCCCACTGAACGATACCTCCCACGAGCTGGAAAAGGGAAAAAAACCCTAACGCAGATGGACCTGACACCAACTCCTCTCTGACTTTGCACTTACTGTTCCTTCCTTAGGCTGGGAAAAGAGGATCAGTCCTGGCCAGCCACTGAGAGGTAATTATTCATTCATGCTAGACTATTACAGGCCTTCTCTCCGTGATGCTACTGTGTGTGTGTGGGCATGTGTGATCAGCCAGTACTCAGAAACACAAGTGAGGTTAACTGAGCTACATGCATTGCTCCCAGTAGAGCAGTATAAAACGGTGATAAACCACAACTGGAACCG
>NW_010526837.1:124339-171780 GCF_000687285.1 Phaethon lepturus
CGGCAGCAGCTCCACTCCCCTGTTCCCCTCCGCCTGATGGATCCTTGGTAATAAACCACCCTTCAGCCTTTCTTGTCTTAAACCCAAACTGCTGGGATTCAGGGAAGATAAAGATTTCAACCACCTTTCAGAAAAGCCTTCGCAAGAGGTAAAAGCCCCTGTTGGCATAAAAGCAGACATGTAATGGGCTTTCTCTGTCCCTGAAAGTAGTTTAACACCGCAGGAACTTGCAGTCCTTTTATCTCTCTTCTTTATTGAACTGGAGTCGTTAAAATAAACTGATTTCCCAGCCAATTAATTATCAAATATCTGTAACAGCTTTCAAGCCCTGCTATTACTCAGTCTCAGAGGCCCCCACAGGCAATGTTAAGCTACACTCTCCTTACCTGAGTAACTGCTGCTCCTGCAAGTCTGCTCCCTTGTGCCGAGCTGACAGCAGAAAAGCAGCACGGGGGCCAGCAAAACCCTGGAGGAGAGCTGCAAACAACCCCATGGACATCGAAGCGGTGACACCAGCTACATGCAAGCCCGGAGCCAAGAAGCTTTACTGCACCGCTTGACCAAGTCTCAGTTACCAGGTCTCAGCCGCACACAGACCCCAGCCCCATGGCGGGAGCAGATACACCCTTTCAAGACACCTGATGCTGCCAGCGGGATCGGCTGGGGAAAAAAATGAACTGCAGACGCCGAGTACCTTAAGCTTAGCTCAGTGTGGGGCATAAGCTTCAGATAAAACCATGTCCCAGGAACCAGCTGCTCACCCAGACGTGGACAGGGACAGCTCCTGCCACAGCTGTATTACCTACTGAAAAAACAGTCTTTACCTCTGCGTTAACTGAAAGGTTGTACTTGCTATAGGTACATTAGCAATGCCCCTGCCATCTATTTTATAAGCAATAAACTGCACTCATATGTGGTTTCAATTAGGAGATTTCAAATGAGATTGAAGATGATGCATCCCATAATTACTCACCCTTCTCCTTTCTAGAAACTCAAGCAGAATCATTTCCAGGCCAAAATGCGGTCTCTCTTGATTGATGACGCTAATAAAATGGCTTTATTGTGATATAAATAGCCTTAAAAACGTCCTGGAGAGTCAATATCAGTGCTTGATAGCCTTACGCAAGCAAGGTCCTTATCGTACGGTGTACTAAAGCTTAATGAGTTATGCTTCTGAGAAGTTTGTCGTTGGATTTGGGCACTGGTTTGGGGAACTGCAGAAGGGTAGCTCCCGAATTAGACATGCAAAGCGGCAACTGTTTAAACATTTCTCTTCCTTGCGTTCCCTATTAATAATGTCTTCGCTTCCTAGCTCACCTGGTGCCAGTTCAAACACAAGCACCGGCTGAGCCCAGCAGGAGCCACAGGAACACTGTGCTCCAGCATCTCTTTGCTGGAAGGTTACCAGCCACTGCTACGGTAATTGGAAAACCTGAAATTTCTTCCAAATCGTGAACGCTCCGAGCCACTCACAGCCCCTACAGAGGCGCGCGCCCATTTCCCGGACAAAGGGCCTAGGTCTGCTTGCTCTGAAGCACGTCTGTGGCCCCCATCGCGGCTGGGAACGAAGTGCTTGGCACCTCGGGCTGCATGGGAAGCTTGGGGAGTGGCAGAAAACTGTTTTTTAAATTACTCCCTCTGTGCTGTAGCCCACTCCAGAAGGCCAAATACAGAGCCTGCCTGAGAAGAGGAGAGGAGAAGACCTTTGGGGATGCATGAGAGAAAAAGCCCGGAGCGTTCTTCCCTTTTCTGAACAGTAGTGGACCTCGGTCCTCATGAAGACGAAACACCGTTGTTAAGGCCTTAATTTGAAAGTGGGCTATCCTGAAAACAAGCACTTGACTCTAGTGGGGCCATAATCTTCTGCATTCAGAAATACGAGATACTGTAAAGCTTTGGTCATTTAACCGTGCTTTCCAGTAGTGGTACCTTGGCTGAGATCCGGAGGCAGACTGGGTGCTAAAGAGCTTTGCGAGGAGTGACAGAAGCATATACACCTGTCAGAAAACGCTGATATCATAGCAACCATGACAGTGATGCGATCAGGACCTGACAGACAGGCAAAAAGGAGAGGGAAGGATGTGTGAGGAAAGGTGACTGAGAAACTTTTAAGGGACAGCAGTAGGAGTCTGCACGTGGTGGGACACGAACGAGTGACGCTTGGTGCTTGTCTGTGCGTGGCAGAGGGGATGAGGACTCCGGGGCCACGTTCTCCCCTCCACCATACTAGTGCTTCACGTCTCCGAAGGGCAAAGGGACTATACAATTACCCAGCCCTGTCTCGCTCCCCTCTCTCCCCATCACTGCCGTAGTTACATCTAGTCCCATATATTTGAGAGCAATTTTTCTCTCAGAAATAAAGCCTTTGCAAGCGCGTAGGTGGCTGCGCATGTGTGCATATGTTGTCTGCGAGAGCACGCAGGAGCCGGGGTCTGCTGAAATGAGAAGGTGGTTCTGTGTACACGCCAGAGCAGGAGTGAGGACGAGACTATCGAACATGTGTGCGAGGATATGAGAGACTGGGCTTCGCAGAGAATCAGACAGCGAGAGTGAAAATGAGAAGGTGCTCGTATGAGACAGGGTGTGCATTTCAGAGAGGAAAAAAGAGAAAGGTCTTATTCACAGCCTTCCTGTATGTGTTTGATGAGTATCACAAGTTTTAACCAAGAAAAATATGTATGTATTCAAATCAAACACAAAACACCCCTTTTGCCTGGAGCACTCCTGCTTTGCGTGTTTGTTCTGTTGCAAGCTGCTTGTTAGAGGAACACAGGAAACAAGAGGAGGGGGGGAAAAACCCCAGGTTGACATATTTAAACACAGCCAGCTACTGAGGCAGTAGCAAACAGCAAGAAGGGGAAAAACAGGTAGAATAGTTGGAGAGCTGCTGTGACGATGCTAGAATGAAAGACTGTGAAAGTTTCTGAAGACCACCCCTCAAGTGGATTGTATCACTTTTACTGTATACATACTGAGTTGATTCAGAAGCTACCTACAAGGAAACTCCCTCAAAAGCCTATTCTTTATAGCCATTTTGCAGCAAAGAGTCAAAAGACAATGCAAGGAGCACTGGTGTCCTGGCTCAATCCCCTGCAAAGCTCTCTACACAGATTCTAGACAGCCCCAGTTGTCAAAATGTGAACAGAGGGAGAAAAGGACTTGAGCTGGATTTATCAAGAGGAAGAAGAATAGTAACAACAGACTGAGTACCAAACCTCCTGGGGTGAAAGGCCTTTCTAGGACTCCAGGTCCGACAAACATGAGTATAGAGACAGGGATGGCTTTGAAAATATTTTTCCCTGTTCTGTTATGTTTTGTTCTTGCTGGTAAATTTAAACACCTTTACATGTTTATGGCTCTTCAACAGTATCGTAATCCACAGGCCTATGCTGCCCACAGGGAGAATCTACCAATACCCATGTCTAGTCAGACTTAAGTAGCTTATGATGCCACAGGCAATGCATGGGAAGAGCAGGAGCGTGCCAAGGACTGACTGCAGGCGTGAAGCACCAGATCGGAGACATCACACTCAGGAGATCCTGGAAAGGGTCAGAAGTGCAGGTGAAGCTGTATTCCAAGGCAGCTCACCCAACCTTCACCCAGAGCACTGCAGGTCATGGAGAGACTCTTCCAGGGTAAAGACAGCTGTGGGCTTTCCATCCCTCCCTCCTCCTTTTAAAATCAGAGTGAACAGCTCTGATTTACAGCTGGAAAGCAGAGCTCTCATGACACCAAGGGAGAGGAACTACTACCTTGATGTTGAGACTACAGAGCTGGTGCAGGAGAAGAAAAAGTAAAGTGCAATACAGAGGGTGCGGTTCCTTCACCATCATCCCTCCAGCATCTAACCAACACCAGCTTGCTTTGGCTACCGAGACTAAAGCAACCGGGGCAAGCACTGGCTCCTGCTTTGGGCAGGCACCCCACTATGCACAGCAGGCCCCTCCTGACTGGGGTCCCTGGGGTGCTACTGCATCCGCAGCAATAATAGTTACTATTGTTCAAAAAATTACCCAGAAACTTGACAAATCCTTCTGCAGCGTTTGACCCTCTGACCTCCTGAGGCAGTGTGGATTTCACAGACTGACTACCTGCTGTGTGAAAAAGTGTCTCCTTTCATGTGATCTAAATTAAGCCACCATTAGCATCACCAAGTGACCTCTTGTTCTAGTATTACAGGAGGACAGAAAAAGGAGGGACTGATCAGTTTTCACTGCACCCTTCATTAGTGTAAGTAACTCGATTATAAGCCTTTAGCGCGTCTCTTCGGGGAGGCTGTGGATGGACAGTGCTTGCCATCTCCCGCTGGAGCGGGCCAGGAGCGAGCGGCAGCAGGGCGAGCTCCGGGACGGTAGAGGGCATGGCGGCAAGACAGGAGACGGGAGAGCTACGGGAGAGAACTGGTGCTTGCACATTTTTGCGAGCTTGCTACAGTGGGGAAAAAAAAAAAAACAACCCCTGCTCAGTCCAACTGGCTGCCTCCTTGTAGGTAAATCTCGCAAGATTACTAACCATGCTTCACAGCCCTCTGGTAATTCTACACGCTGTCTTAAATGAGGGTGTAGCCAGTGTTCAAGATAATGTAATTTTTTATAACATATTCCCTATTGTTTTCCTGTCCCTTAAAGGCAACCAAGCATCCTCTATGCTTTCGGAATTGACGCTACCCACTGAAGAAGCTTTTATCGAGTTACTCACCATGACTCCCAATCTCTTCCCTCCAAGGAGCCTGGGAGCTCAGCACTCATCACCGTACAGCTGAAGTGGAGACTATTTTTGTAGTCTGCATTACCATACGCTCATCCACATTATAGCTCATCCATCATCCTGCTGCTCTGTCCCCATGGTGCCTTTAAATCCTGCTGACTCATGGAGGCGGCAGCTCGCACCCGCCTTTGGTCAGCAAGATGGGGAGAAGCTCCCTTGGAGACGAGGGGCGCTGGGGCAGAGGGAGGACCCAGCCCCAGGGAGAAGACCTCGGAGAAGCCAGGCCAGGCCCCAGAAGCGGGTCCCGCTGCCTCTCCACAGCCCGTGCAGCGAGCCTGCAGAGGATGCAATGGGCTGGGCCCGCTCTCAACATCTCCTATGGCTTTCGACAACCCTGCTGCATTGCTCACAAGCCAAACCAGGAGTCGTCGCCACTGAAGTACCAACGTGCCAGCCACGTAAGACAGGACAGACTAAACGCCTCCATGGGGTGTGCTGACTCCCACTGTTGACTTCTCTCCTTGCAAAGGAGCAACTATTCTTTGCTTACTAATGCTTGACTGGGTTTTAATCTGTGACAAGACCTTGCCCCTTCTCCCATAGCTATTTATTTCCCTTCATAATTTCGTGTGAAAGGCCTTATCAAAGGCCTTATGAAAATCAAAGTACATTACGTCTGCTGGGGATCACCTTTATCTTATTTTATTAAACTTAAAAAAAAACCAAAAAAAACCCACTTGCTGCTCAAAAAGGCACAATTTTCTTTTCCAGAAGCCATACTGGATTGACCCTGTCATGTTATACTTACCTGAACATTGTACTAGTCTGTCTTTAATTAGCTTCACAATCAGTTTGGCTGGAACTGAAAGAGAGCTCATAGATCTGTAATTCCCAGGATGTCTTTCGATTATTAAAAAAATAATAATAGTACTTAGCATGCCCGGAGCGCTCCCTCTCTGAAGATCTCAAAGCACGCCGCACCAAGATGAAGGCAGAGCAGGCTGGAGACAGTCCTTCACCACCTTCACCTTGGAAACGAGGAAGAAAGGAGAGCAACTTGCCCATGAAGTCCACGTCACAGCCGCATACGGAGCTGCCACCACTGTTCTTGGCCCTCCCAACTGTCATCCCTCTTCTAAAACGACTCGCTGGTCCTCGGAGGTGAGGATGGGGTGGTGTTTGCCTATCTGTATCATCTCACCTGAGCATGGAGAGATTTCAGCATTTTTCTCCCCGAATCTGGCCCTGCTATTAGCAGCTCTGCACTTGTTAGAGAGATGCTGTTTATAAGGATCCATCAGACACTGCTGTCAGTATATTTCATGCATTATTTACTTCAGAGCCCTGAGACTAATGCTACCCCAGTCCCAGTGATTTACTGCATTTGAGTTTCTCAAGCTGATCCATAACTTTGGGTAATAATAACAATAACAAAATACTTTGTATGCATATATCATACCCGTCAGCAAAAACCCGCACAGAGAAGAGCATATGATGCCGGAAGAGCTGCTGCTCCGAGGTACCACAGCGTCAGCCATTTGCAGGTACAGCTGCCTCCTCACATAGATGGGTCCCCCACACACCAATTTTAGGATACCTTGTCTTAAGATCAGTGCATGTGGACCCTTCAAAGGGAGGGTCTGCATCCAGGGGGCTTCCCCCTTGCCAGTGAAAGCTCAGTGAGCCCCACAGCACATCCTCTGGCAAGGACAGCCCTGCTTGGGCAGAAGAGCCTCACAAGCCCGTCCCAGCCCGTGAATGGGGTTCCTCTGCCTTGGTGAACTAAAATTCCCAGAGGGGTGCTCGGTGCCTGGGCTGGGGACTCTACAAGCAGCTTAGCGAGAGCCAGAGATGCAGCTTGTTGGCTTCGGCTCAGCTCTTTAATTGTGTCCCCCACCTGTGGCTCCCCTCACCCTGCTCCTGGCACTGCGTGGCCACAGCCCCCTCACTGTTGCCTCTCCCCCTCCCCAGCCTCCTTCTCATTTATGCCTTGCCTACTGTTTCATCTGACCCCCGGTAGTTCAGCCGTTCATTAAAAGGTGCTTGATGAGGCCTAATAAAAGCCCACATTCTGTTGTGCAGCTGGGCACCATCCCCGACCCCTTTCCACATCGTGCTCCTACGTCCTCCTCGTACACCAAGGCAAGGATGACCTCCAAGCCAAGTCCAGTGCTTTTAAGGATTGTTTTTCTGGTTTGTTTGCTTTAATTTATTTTGCCCTCCAGCCTAGCATTCACTGTTGTCTTTCTCCTCAAGAGTTTGCCTGCTGCCCTGTTCGTGATGCTGCCGAGTCCTCGGCACTCAAGCCTCTGCACCTTGCTGCTACCGCCCGTGGCACCCTACCTGCTCCCCACCCTCTCCCCTGACATGACTGAGGCCTCGAGAAAGGGAGTGCTGCATCCTGGTGGGCTCTTAGTAAGCTGCAGGCTCTCTAAAAATAGAATAAAATCCACTGAGAGATGTCTGCTCGACCAGGCAAGGCTCTAGTGTGGAGGCCAACTCCTACCACTGTGCTGACACAAAATCACTGAGATCAATGAGAACGTCAACTAAGTGCTCTGAAGGATGCTCTTCTCCCTTGCCTTTCACATTTCCCCCCTGCAAAACCAGCTTGTTTATAGGAGCAGAAGTGTTTCTTCCAGCAAAGAGCCATCTTCCTGGTGGTTTGGCAGCTTCGGCCAGACCCGAGCCAGGGCCGCACAAGCTCATGCTGCCGGGGCAGGAGAGATGGAGGGCCGCGGAGCCATGTGGCTGCCTTTGAGAGGCACGAGCCCCAAGACGCAGCACTGAAGCAGGGGAGATGCTTCCCTTGGTGCCGTCCAGGGTCTGGGCACTGCACACCTTCAATAGCATGGGCATGGGGACCACAGAGGGACTGGTGAGCCAGGGAACACCGATGCAGCCAGCGTGCATGCCCCGTGCCTCGTCAACGCATGGGCTCACAGTAGCCCAGCCCCGGCTGGCTCTTCTCTGCTGTGAGGGGTGCCCCAGGAATCCCACCTGGAGAGTAAGTACTGCTGAACAGAGCCCTAAATCAGGAGTTACATCTTCCCGCACAGGCACCAAAACAAGCTGCTCGAAAAAGCTGTCATTTATGGTGTCGATAAATCGCCTCTCCAAATCATGCCCAGATGTGCACTTTAGGGCCCAGTCACCTTGCCTTTTTATTCTCGCCTGCGAAGTGCTCTGCTCTCCTACAGCACTCCCTGCCCAATAAATCATGCCAAAATACATTAAGAGCACCCATTATTGTTATTAATTACTATTATTGAATTAGCAGATTTTACTACTTCCTTAATCTCTCTAACGGCTGAAGCCCTGTGCGTGCCGAGGAGGGGGCTGGCGGGGCGAGACAGGGAGCTCCTCAGGGCAGCTCTCAGCCTTGCGCCGTGCCATGCACTAACACACATGGTCCCTCCATGGAGCAGGGTTGACGGTGGCTGACAAACCTCCATCCCGGACATCTCCCTGACACACATATTTGGGGCTAATGCTTTTAGGGCCAAAGAGCCAGCTGAGGGGAGGGGGAGAAAAGTAAGCTCCCCAGCTTATCTGCAGGCAGAATAATATCACAGCACAGTGAGCTGGGCAGCCCAGGGCATGTTTATCATGTTATCCTAATACTCAGCAAACACACTTCTACTTCAGCACTGAAACTGCCTGAAATGTCAGCTCAAGCAGGCCAAAACATCGCTCGGTCTCAATTTTTTTTCCTGCCCTTTCTCCACTGTGTCTATTTAACCTGTATCCACTTCAAGCTAGAAGGAGCTTCATACTGTTTTTGTAGCTCAGAGGCTGGAAAGGGCCTCTGGCTTTCCACACTGTAAATCACAGTAATAGAAGCGTCATGAAGTCCTCTGCTGCTTCTGCACAATCGACCAGAAAGAAAGGTACACCTGACCATCAGTAACCTAGATGATGGGACAGAGGACACCCTCATCAGCTTCAGGAATGAAACCAAATGCAGTGGAGTGGCTGACTCACTGGAAGGAAGGGCTGCCATTCAAAGGCCCTCAAGGACCCAGAGAAATTGGATGACAGGAACCTCATGAAGTTCAACAAGGACAAGTGCAAAGTCTTCCACCTGTTGAAATGACTCCATGCAACACTACAGAGTAAGGACTAACTGGCCGGGGAGTAACTCCAAAGAGCAGAGATTCCCAGTGAGCAGAAGTTGAACATCAGTCTGCCAGAATGCCCTTGCAGCAAGGAAGGCTAAATGCGTAGCTGGCTGCAATGATGAGGGTGTAGCCAGCAGGACAAAGTAAATTATTATTCCCCTCTACTCAGGACTTCTGAAGCTGTATCTGGAGAAATTTTAGGCTCCCAGAATGTTTGGTTGGACATGAAAGAAAAATATTTTCATAATGAGGGTGGATCAGCACTGGAACAGGTGCCAAGATAGGTTGAAGAATCACTGTCCTGGGAGATTTCCGAAATTTGACTGAGCAAAGCCCTAAGCAACCTGATGTAATGTTGAAGTTATCCCTGCTTTGAGCAGGGAGTTGAATGAGAGATCTCCAAAGCTCCTTTCGCACTGAAACTATTCTGTGATTTTAAGGAGGATGTTGCAGTTTTTAATTCTGTCTAGGGTGGTTTGAAAGCTGAATCCAGAAGGGTCCGATGGCAGATTCACCCCACATCAGTCCACAAAAGCCTGTCAGTAGAGCTCTGCGGTCTGCCAGCACTGAGTGTGCAGGTGGCCAATGCACAGCCCAAGCAGAGCTGGCTCTTTCAGCCCTGCTGCTTGCCTTCTCCTCCATCATACAATCTCACCAAGGAAGCTGTTGTGAATGGGGTGGAAACTCCCAGGCACACATCTTTTTATGCAACCAGAAGATTTCTGTGCATCTCTGAAAGTACATGTTGTTCTCAAAACGTGGAGGGATCCCCCTCTAACACCCAGGGAATTTTCCTGGGAAGAAACTGGGATGGACATGTAGAAACTGTGGCAGGCATACCCATACCCAAACACAGAAAGGCCTGTATCACAGTTGTTTCACTTCGCAGGGAGAAGCAGCCACTTCTGGGTTAGATCACAGCAGCTGTACAATACCATTCAGTTCAGAAAATGAATCCCTAAATCCACCAGAAGGGGACTGACAAGGAGATCAGGCTGCAATTAGCCATTCTGAATTTAGACCTGACTCCGGGGATAACAGTCTGGGATTTAAAACAAACTCAAAGATATATTTTATAGCTGAGAGAGGCAAGAATTTTGATTTTACATCTCCTTCAAAACACAGCTGTCCGTTATTTCTTCCTTCAAGTCATCACTCCACTTTTATTCCCATTCTCTTCCATTCACAGACCTGAACTCCTCCTCCAGCCTCAATTTCCTCTGTACTGTCCTCTCTTCCCGCTGATTTCCACAAGTCGCTTCCTTATTGCTTCATCCCTTGCCAACTTTTTGGCACTACCCTCAAATCTCAGCAACGCCTGCAAACAACCACGAAGCTGCTTGCAGAGAGACATATTAGGAGGACCACTTGACGGGAGTGGGGCCAGCACTTTACCCTGGCTGCAGCAGGGACATGTGGCTGGACTCTCTAATGTGATGAACAACATATGAAGTGTGGAGTGTTGGCCATATGTTTTAGTAATTCCTTTACACACAATGCCCTCTGCAGAACAAACAGCCATGGTGGAGGGCACTGAGAGAAGTACAGGCTCACGGAGAGCTTGCACATGGGCACCTTCGGTGATAGACGGTAGAGAAGGAGGAAGGGTAAAATTGGCACTTGGAAGTGATTTACAATTAATCATCTCTGGTTAGGTCGGACTGCAGATGCATATGTTTAGTAAAAAAAGGAAGAGTAACTTCCAGGTAATGTCCACTGATAGGGGTTGATACGGAAGACCAGATGATCCTCTAAAATCCCTGAACAGCCACATAGCACGACATTTCAAGGGCTCCTGAAAGCTCCCAAGCCTGTGCCCACATTTTGGCACAAGTGCTCTGAATGACAATTACCTCTGCTGCTATTGGCTTGTGAATGACTGGCAGGGACCCAAAATTCTCCTGAGTCACCTTCCCCAGCAATTCAACAAGCCAAGGACCAGAATAAGCACTTGATATAGCTGGGTTTTCTCTGGTGACAGCAGGCAAGGAGAGAAAAATTGTGATTCTAGGCATATTTCATGGGCTGGACCAGCTCCAGTTCTGCTTGGAAGTGAAGGGTATTAGGGTACATTTTCTGTCCTACACAAAAGAGAAGAGTCAGCACTTCCATCCAGATGCTCAGACCTCTGGGCCAGGCAGAGAGAAGACAGTTGCTCTGTTTCATACTTGGGCTTGCGCAGAGAAGGAGAAAGGCAGAAAAATCCCTTGCTGAAGAACAGGCAAGGAAGGAGGGGAAGATGTGACACATGAAAGAAAAAAGTAGAGACTGAGTGACTAATGGCACCGTAGCTTAGTTATCTCATGTTAGAGTCTTAAATTGCCCGCAGTGGGTGGAAAGTCACTTTAGCCTCTCAATATGGCAGGAGAAACTACTGTTGGAAAAAAATAAATGAATAGTGTTGAAGGAGTGATGGAAATGAGATTGTTACAGAGCTGACTGTACCAAGTTGGGGCTTAGAACTAGATGATCTTTAAGGTCCCTTCCAACCCAAACCATTCTATGGTTCTATGATTCTAAGTTGGAGTCTTCTGGCAAGAGTTAAGTGAGAGTCTCCATATCTGCTAATATACTGGCATGTGGACTGAGGACCCCAGAGGTGAAAAGCACCCACCACTGTAGCTTGAATGCTTCACCAAGGATTGAAAGAAGCTCACATCCTCTAGGAGGAGAAGATACAGGAGCGCAAGCCCTAGCATGGTCCTTAGCCAACTCCAGAAGAGGTATTGCAAGGCAGCAGAGCATATGGAGCCCAGCTGGGTGGGGTTTATTTAATCAGATAGTTTTTGATGGCCCTAGGAAATCCACAATACCAAGTCAGGAGGGAGAATGGGCATGGCAGGTTCTCACAGAATCAAGAAAACAGGAGTGGAAAGGACAGTAGGATGTCATCAAATGCACTCCCCAACTCTACAGCAGAACCAGCTATGCATAAACGATCCCAGGGAAGAGCTTTTCCTAACCTATTCTTAAATATCACCACTACAGGACTCCACACCCACAGGAGTACCACTCTCCCCTTCCACTACATGACCCAGTATGTGAAGAGCTGATGTGCTCACTTCATGAGGTCTGGGGGAGGTGAGGCTGCTGCAGCAGTGGGTAATTTTATTAAGATGTTACAGAGTGCAAGAGACCATTCTGAAAATGAAGAGGAGAGACTGTGCAAATAAAGGTATCTTCAAGTTCTAAAATGTTTTCTGCCTTCTCTTTTTATGTGCTAGTACAGATTCTGTGGTAGAGTTGGGAAATAGCAGATAAAGTTGTTGACAACAAAGCTTCCAGCTCAAAATTAAAGCTAATTCTGCAGTTGTAAAAAAAGAAAAAATGTAAAATAAAAAGATGGCAGGTTAATTGTGATAACATCATTAAATTCATACCCAGTCCTCAAAGCACATCATAGTTACTTAGAGGCAAGTGATCTGGGGAATCAGAAATGCAAGTGATTACAGCATTTCACCTCTTGGGGTCTGTTTTGCAACGAGACACAAATAAACTGAGTTTGGCAGTCAGAAATATTCTCTGAAAAAATATTCTCCTACATCCCCAAGCTGATTAAAGGAACAAGCTGGAAGAGGGGTCAGTGGGTAGGCACACAGTTAAGCGATAGATAAGACGAGAGAAGACAGTGCTTGAGTGTATGTAGTCGATATCCTGGAGCTAATAAAAGTTCCTTACTGCAAGCAGCTTCCTCTGCACGGCTTTTCACATCAGATCTCAGCAGCCAGTGCTTATCTGTGACCACTTGTTAGATTAGGTCCCATAGCAGGTAGCATGGAGAATCTTGCATCTAATTTTCCATGTGGGCCCAGATAGATTCTCTACAGCTCAGAGAAGGCACAGATAGGCAAGGAAAGACTTCACCCAGATCTTTCCACTTTTCTGGCAGCTGTCAGAGAGCAGCGACAAGATTTCTGGTGTAGCGAGGTGCTAAAACCCCCATGCTGTCTGGACAATGTACAGGTTTTATCCCTTGTCAGCGGCCATATTAAGCTTGCCAGGGTATACCTTAACCAGAGCTGTCCCCAGAAATGAATGGGAAGAGGAAAATGCTTTATGTAGTTACAGCCTTTGACTCTATAAGCAATTCAGGGTGCACCTACCCCAACATAACAACTTGCTCCTGACAACAGATTTCAACAGTGGCTGCATCTCGGTCCAACTAAGTGGTAAAGAGAACTGGCTGCCAGCACAGGAGGGACTAAATCCTTCTCTAACGTCATTTAACATGTAATAGATGACATTTCACCAAGCATCAAGTTCACCTTTGGCCCCATGCCTGCTCCTGCCATTCAGACCATTCCCAGCAGCAGTAGAGGGGCACAGTGTAGAGTCCGCTGTCGACAACGACTATCATGAGTAGGACATTTCTCTTGTGTGAATGGACTATATGTCTCTTCCTGGCTTCCTACCACATGAGTGCTTCCAGCCTAGTTGAGACGATATGAAAAGGGAAGAGGGCACAGAGCCAAGTGCTGTACTTCAGCAACTTGCCAGTTGCTAGGGCTCACTCTAGCTGTGCACTACAAAGGCACTCTTTGGCTTGGTGGAGTTTCTAGCCATTAGCTCCTTTCTTCGGCACAGCATACGTGATAAGCACCAACACCAAGCTCAATAGGCAGTGTCTAGAATCCCTTCCTTTCCTTGTTACTGGGAGTGGAGTACCCACATGGGGTCCCTAAGAAGGTCCTCATCATGCTAGGCTTTGCATGTATGGGAAGAATGATCCCTCCCACAAGCAAATAATGAGATGGAGAAAAAGTAGGAGGCTTAACAGGGGTAAAATGCCATGTCCAACACGGCAAAGGAAGCCTAGGCAGAGCTGGAGTGGTACTCAAAACATCTGAAGATGCCACTTCTAAAAACCCTAAAATAGGCAGGGAAAGTTGAGTGCAGTCAATGTGCAGGATAAAGAAAGGTAGGTTTTGAATGCAGTCCCTGTCCACAGAATAGAATGCCAAAGGAAGGTCTTTAAGATCTAGGGCCAAGAAGACAGCCCTAAATAACCCACCCACGGACTTACCAAACAAACTACACCTAACCTTCCCTCTGCCTTTCCATTGCCCTGCATGTCCCCTGGGGGACCAGCCACTCCTTGCCAGCAAGCCACATAGTGACTGGCAGCAAGCCCCCCTGGCAGAACACAGGGAGAGCAACGCAAGATAGCCAATATGCTGGCTCTACTGCTGTGTTCCCTCTTGTTTTAAATCAATAGTTTATGACATCTGTAAGGGGAAACTGTAAATTTAATTTTGTCCCCTGCAGTGCGATTCATATCTTGTTTGCCGGTAACATAATGAATGTGTTTGCCCTCCAGACCCCCTGCCCAGCAGACCAATTTAAGGATAAAGGGAGAGAAAATAGCAAAGTACAATTAGGGAGGTCGATTAACGCTGGATTAATCAGTAGCTCAGCTAAAGATAGCTTTACAACATTTATACATAAGGGGCAAGGGAGAGAGGGAGACAACAAGCCTGCAGAAGGAATAGAGACTCAGATCATTTTTCTTAGCAATAAAAACCTTACAGATTACTTGAAGGCGCACATTGCTTACTAAATGACTGATAGAACCCTGCATCACCTACCAGCATAAAGCCACAAGACTACAGATGCCTTGCCCTACTTGATGTTCATCAAGGGTTATCTAGAGGATGAATCGAAACTGCCCCAAAGGCTGGAGCGACAACAGTTAAACTTTACTGAAACTCGTAGGCTTAATTGCTCCTGCAAAAGCTGCTTGAGACTGTCACCATAGTAGTCAGAATGAGCATGAGCTTGGAATTGCTAAGGAAACCTTGCTGAATATGCAAATGGGAACCAAACAGTGAGGGTAGTAAATGTGGCAGCACGCTGAAACTAATGGAGAGGGGAGCACTGAAGAGCTATGAAGATGACCCAGCAGATGGTAGCCCAGGGAGCGGGTTTCTCGCATCAGGGTGCTCACTGCAACCAAGCTGGAACGGTAGACGAGGAAACCAGCTCTGACTGTGTGCTCCCTGTTGCCCAGCAGAAAGGCAGACTTGATATGTTCTTGTGAACAAATGGACTTTGCCAAAGAAACCTGACTTCGTTTCCAATTTCTTTTTCCAGCTGGCATAACCAAGAAAACTCCAAATTAGTTTGGCTAGGTAGATAGGGGTAAAAGGGATTAATAATATTTTTGGCCAAAATCTAGTGCCAAACTTTGCAGATAGGTCTTAGTTTTACAAAAGATGAATTAAAAAAAAAAAAACAACGGATAAACCAAAAAAGCACCAACCCACTAACCTGCAAACATGAGATACAAAAGCCAAGGGATTTGGATTTCGAAAGGCATAGCCTAGAGCTTTCAGTTCTTGCCTCTCTACTTTGTGGTTACGAAGGAACTGCTAATAGAGTTGTGTCTAGCAGGACTTTAGTGCTTCTAGCATTTTGAGTTAAAGGCAAGGAGTGCAAAACTGTATGGAAATTTGGAAAAAAGTAATCAAACTCTTAGGTCTCAGAGAAGGCTTAAGTGAGGGGCTGAAGTGAGAGGCTGAGTACAGCCTTGCCGTTTCTGAATTGATTTGCCCCTCTCTACTTTAAAACAGCTTATTTCCCTGCTTTAGCTACCTCTCTAAAACACTCTCCTACGTTCAGCTTAAGAGGCAGCTCCCTATGGGTAGGCATTTTTAGAGGGATACAGCGTGATCTTTACCAGTTACTGCAAATTGGCTCTGAGGGCACCTTTACATGTCAGTTCTGCCTATTTTCTCTACAAACAGAGAGACAGGGATGGAGAGGACGGGGGAAAAGGGCTTTACAAATAAAACAAACAATAGGAGAGCGGAAAGCAAAGTCACAGCAGAGTCATGCATTCAGACCTGAAACCGGGGCTCCTCATGCCAGCACCATAAACAATCTCCCTGACATCAATTACGGATGCCGATCAGACACGCACGCGGAAAGCTACATTCATACACAAATTTGCAGTTTGCACTGTTTGGGAGTGACCAGTTTGTGACCACCACCCCAGATCACAACTGACAGCTAACAAGCTGTGGAGAGGCAGCACATAATTGAGCATGCAAAAAACACGGGCATCACTCCTTTTACTTGCATGTAAACTAGCCATGGGCAAAGCAGCTCACGTTCAGCCCCCTCCCCTTCAATTCATCCTGGTATCCTCAAATTCCCCAAACTTTATAGACATGATACAAAACAGGGAAGAATGAGGGAAAACCACATCCATGTTTGGACCCCATAACAACATGATATTCTGGGCACAGGTATCTTCATCTGCGCTCTGCTATATGGTTTGAGGCAAGACTGAAGGGAAACATTAGGGTTAGGATCAGAGAGAATGGAGATGGAAAAACCTAAGCACATAGGGTTTGTAATGGCAGAAGATAGCTACAGAGAAACTGCTTGGTTTCAGCTCATTGAAATCATTGTGCATCATATTAGACAGCGGATGCAATCACGTCTCTGGGACTGGAGCAAACATTACTGTCCAACACCAGAGTGCTACAGTAAAGCTTGGAAGAACGAGGCAGCTGTAGCCTGTGCAGGAGTACTGCTGGGATCAGGGACAACAACAATGAAGTAAAGGCCCCAAATTCTGTGTTCAATAGCAATGCAGAGTCAGGGCATACATTAGGACGGAAATAAGGACGGACAGCTAATGGTTGTCTGTGTGAGGAAATTTAATCACATAACGCTGCTGCTGCCTTTGCACCCTGTGTTGGTGCTCTCATTCTCTTGTCCACACAACAAACTATGCAACTACTCTACTATGCCTCTACTCCTCTCTGGTGAGACCCCACCTGGAGTCCTGCGTCCAGCTCTGGAGCCCTCAGCACGGGAAAGACCTGGACTTGTTGGAGCGGGTCCAGAGGAGGGCCACAAAAATGATCAGAGGGACAGAACACCTCTCTTGTGAGGACAGGCTGACAGAGTTGGGGTTGTTCAGTCTGGAGAAGAGAAGGCTCTGGGGAGACCTTACTGCAGCCTTCCAGCGCCTGAAGGGAGCTTTTAAGTAAGATGGGGACAGGTGTTTTAGCAGGGCCTGTTGTGATAGGACAAGGGGTAATGGTTTTAAACTCAAAGAGGGTCGATTTTAACTAGATACAAGGAAGAAATGTTTCACTGTGAGAGCGGTGAAACACTGGCACAGGTTGCCCAGAGAGGTGGTAGATGCCCCATCCCTGGAAACATTGCAGGTCAGGTTGGACGGGGCTCTGAGCAACCTGATCTAGTTGAAGATGTCCCTGCTCATTGCAGGGGGCTTGGACTAGATGGCCTTTAAAGGTCTCTTCCAACCCAAAGATTCTATGATTCTATGACTATCACCTATGTTTTTAACATTCTATTTATTTTACATTCTATTCATTTAACGTTCTATGACCACTTTTTTAACATTCCCTGAATTGGCAGCTTCTGCTCTGTACCTGAAGTTGCAGGTTCAGTTTAAGAATGATTGTGTGAAAAGGATTTAGGGGGAGCACGACTCTTCTCTCCTGTGTATATTACTATGTGGGAAAAACAAGCTCCTTTTTTCTCCACTGCCCTCCATCTGTCTGTCCAGCTCTTGTCCCTCATGCACCCACCTTCCTCTGTCCTTACATTGTAATTACGTTTTGTAGAGTTTTGTCCTTCCAGGGCAATCTGTTTCCTGCCCCTTTCAAGAACGAGCCTAACACACTGATTAAACAATTCTTGGTCTTCACAGTCCCATACTTTCCAGCACTGACAGTTTAATTTCCAGACTCCAAGTTTTTCTGATTCAAAAAATGCCAGATTGTGCATTGTCATGGCTAAAATCAAATTGTCCCCATTTATTTCCCAGAGTTGGACAGCTGTCTGAAGACTTTTTTTTTTATTAAGACCCAAAAGATTATTTCCTAGAATCTGAGGTTGCAGTTTGTAACTACACTTGACATCAACAAATTCTCCAGAATTAGCCATTAAAAAAAAAAAATTTTTTTTAGTTTAATTTTTTTTTCTGTTAAGAAGTATTCGAAATTGGATCCAAACATATCCACCTCACATATGATTGATACACAGGCACTTCTCCAGAATGTGACCATCAGCCAAACACCAAACACCACATAATTACCAATGGTGATTCAGGTTAAGAACCCAAAGAACCAAAGAGAAGATACAAAGAGACTATAAGCAAAGAGACAAACACTACTGTGACATCTTTGTCTTTTTTGGAAGGTTTCTGAGATCTGGTAACGACCACAGTTGGCAAGGGCTCCTATTTTACTTCTCTTTTGGTGGATAATACTGTGTCTGCTAGTATTAGCTGAACAGAACAGTAAAAGAAAATGCTCCTGATTTGCTAGCAGTTTCAAAAATAAAAAAGCTGAGTTTGAATGGTTGTGATCCATGCACTCGCAGCACGTTACTCGTGAGCATTTGACAACTTGCCGGGTGTCAGTGAAAATTTGTGAACTGCCAAGGTTATGTGCTTTGTAATACGAAGGCTGATTCATACTAGGTAGCGAGCTACTTGTTATTCATAGGACTAGCCAAAAAAATTAAAATAAATTAATTCCATTGCATGCTAAATTTTGAAGTTCTGGAATTTGTTCCCATGTTTTATTACCATCTTTTAAACTTTTTCTTTTTTGCAAGGCAGAGCCACTCCTGAGCCAATAAACGTTCTTGTCATTAAGTTTTTTGGTACACGCAAGATACAAGTAAAAGTCTCTGCCTGATTTCCGTTCAAGGGTTTGGCCAGAGTTGTCTACAGCTCAAACAAGATCCCCACCTGTTAAGTTACTGGCCATTTTGACCATGTCTTTTCTCTTGCCTTTTGACCAGAAATTTAACTACTGAGCTTGAAAAGCTGAAGATCGCTGCCTATAAAAACACACATTTCTGTAAAAATGTTTCCATTTTGACATATCAGTATTTCAGATGGAAAAAAAAATCCCAACAACTTAAAAAAATCTGACCAATAATTTAGTTACCCGGTTGAGAAAGACAACAATTAGCAAGACACTCAATTACCCAATAAAAGAGTGCAAATACTGAGCAAGTAATGATTCACTGAAGCAAACGTTGTGTAAATAACTGCTGGACACCTAAAAATTACTCTTTGGTGAGCGCTTATCAAGCGCTAAAACACTGGAAGAAAATCTGAAGCCGCTTACAAACAAATTGCTTATCGCACAGTGACAATGGTCTAACAGTCCTCTGCTCTCCTCATATCCTCGTTCGTACCACCACCACCTCCGAGCGAAAACTTCCCCTGGTATCAGGTGCTGCGCGTCGTAACAAGAGCAGAACCTTGCCCTGACAAATCAGATTTGTAACTAATATTTCAGGCTCCTTTAACACTGGGCTAGAGGGTCAGTAGCGGCTTGTAAGGACGCAGTGCCACTACTGCATCAGTCCATGCGTTACCCTGACTCCACTGATCAAGTCTCACGAGTAGCATCACTCCCGCCGGAGTCTTACCACAACAAATGTCCCCAATCTTTGAAGAGAAAGAGACGAAGTGGCGCACGCTAAAATGGAGCTGCCAGTGAGCCTGTGGGCACGGGCCAAGGGATTTTATCATCCTGCTGAGTGCAGGCTATTACCCCAGGCCCTGCCTGCAGATCTGGGAGTTCTCACTTTCTGAGCATGTACTGAAAGATCACACCTCATGCCGTAACCCCCCCACCCCAAACAAGATGGTACTCTAGCAGCGATGCCAGGCAGGGTTTGTAGCACTTTGCACCTGAATCATAGAAAGTAAAACTGGCAAACTACAGAACAGTGGATAATTAATTAATTAATGCTCGTGCAACATGTTGGAAGGACGTGAAACGCTCTCGCTTGTAAGAAGAGGCTGCTCCAGGGTGCCAAAGCGAAGAGAGACCGTGGCTCTGCTCAGAGCCCTCCTGCCTGCACGGACCAGGCTTAGTCGTTCGCTATTTCACCCCAGCTGAAGGGACTCGGGTCACTTGTCATCTAAAGCTGGCAAAGCGTGTACTGAGTTGGAGGAAAGAAGAGGCTGTCCCCAAAGCGCAATGAGAAGGCCTAAGTGAACACCTAATTCTCTGTGATAACTCTGTAGGAAGCCAGGGTCTGGTTTAAATCCTTCTGTAACTAAGCCTGCCTTAGATGCTGGGGCAGGTGGGCATCTGAGCGAGGCCCCAGCTCACGCAGGATGCTTGGTAAGAACATGGAAATTAATTCAAATGTCCCAGGTCTCAGGCTAGCAGTATAATCACCACCCCTGAGAATGTCTTCTCAAGGATGTTCGTTCTGTGCTGCAAGCCACAAAACAGGTTCTGGGACACATCATTTGCTCTCTAAGTTCAAAAATGGCTTTGGAAGCTCAGTCTACTCCATGCAGTTTGAGCTAGGCAATAACCCTGCTACCAAAAGACCAAACCACCCCTATGGCACCATATGGGCAAGTACTGGTTCTCCGGAGGTATCCTGACAGAGAAGAATTACAATGGTCTAAACCCTGGATGGCTGAGACTCCAGTGACCATGTAAGACCCACCTACCAACTCAGAGGAAATACCATGAGAGTATGAGCCAGTGCCGGAATGGAGATGTGCCCATCCTGGAGACCCAGGAGCCTGCTAGACAGGCAGTTTCAGCAGGGAAGCCAGTAGTCAGAGAGGCTACAGAGTCCGGACCCTCTTCTCATGTCAAAGCACAGTAGTTTAGGCAGAGATTAGCACAGGGAGGATGCTGGCTGGCTGCTGTCTTCGTGGATAATGAAATGAGCTCTGTCTTTGGCATTGCTGATCTATTTCTGGTCAGGATGAAACGCATTTAAATGTGATGTGGGGATTGCTAAGCAAACCACTTGGAGTTACACGTGCTGCTGCTGCCTCGGACTGATGCCTCATCTCCGATCCAGGCAGAGGTTTGAGAAACAAATGATACATGCTCAGGAGCCAACCTCCAACAGCAGGGGAAATGAGAAAGACCACAAACCTCAGCGCAGAAGCTGCAGGAAGACAACAATTTGCTGTGTTTCCGCAGCCAGAAGAATTCAAGAGAAGAATCTTATTCTTAAGCTTGCCAGTGGTTGCTCCTTGAGTCAGCGATTTATAGCACTCTGCCAGGACATCTGTCTTACTCTCTATTCCTCTGTTGCTTTCCCTGTGTTTCGCTGCTTCTTCTCTGGCCTTGGAAGCTATTAAGCTTCACCTGCTCTGGTCGGCAAACAAGTCAGCAGCACACCTCCACGCTTCAACAGCTTGTGACCGAACCCAGTGCTTTGATGGGCCATTGTTGGGAACAGAGGAGCAGTGTAGAAGGAGGAGAGCGCACTCAGGTCCAGGAAGAGGATGAAATGCCATTGAAGGTGATAATCCTGGGATAGTGAGCAAATCAGATTTGTCTTCTCACTGTGTGTTCAGGGCAATTTTGGTGTCAAACACAAGAACAACTGGTGTTCCTCTCTCAGAGACTTTCTCCTTGTTTAAGCCTGAGTCTCAATCAGCTATCTCATCTTCCCTACCACCTGAATAAAGTGGGATGGGTGCTAGCTGGGTTTTAATCTCCTGAGGCTCCAAACACAAGCCCTTGCCCAGCATCTCCAATACAGGAGTGGACCAAGGAGCTCTCACGTGTTAACAACAGCTCTGCCCTCCTGTTTCCTGCAGCATGACCTCTGCGAATGGCTCACAGCTCTGTGTGTCTCCTTGGGGGACTTTTCAGAAAGGTGACAGAGAGGACATGAGAACCACCTCCCCCTGCAGCTGCTGCCATGCAAAGCCTTGCAGGAGCAGCTCATTTTAATAGCTGCAGGTTAATATTGGTCATATCCTCCTCAACTTGCCTGTGATCACTGCAAAGGCAAATGCAGAAGTAAGTCCACTGGGATGGCCTTCTTGTGTGAGCAGAAATAAATACTGGGGAAGGGGAGAGGACACCGTGCGTGACTCTGTGTGGCAGCGCGCTTGCGAGGAAATGCAGGTCGGGGTATAGGGGAACGGCAGCAATACAAGCATGGTGAGCAAGTGCAGCTGGACGTGCTCAGGGCTAGTGATGGGAAGATGCACATGGACAGGCCCAGAGGGTCACTAAATTCAGGTAAGAGTGTTCCTGTGACCAGCAACAGGAGTGAGAGCAGATGAGGGTAAGGTGTGGAGGGTGGTGGCTGTGTGGGGTAAGATGCACAGAGAGAGGAGCAGCAAGTGCTTGTCGTGGTGCGACAGGGGAAAGTATGAACATGCAGCAGGATTTTTTTCTGATCCTTCCCCCATAAAATGCTGCAGTGAAGCACAGGTTAACCTGTTCACTTCTGGGCATAAATCCTGAAAATGTCTTTTCCCTTTAATATTTCCAGCACACAAAAGCTGATTCTTTAGCCTGTGTGGGGAGGAAGAGGAAGGAGGATGGGGAAGAGTCACAGAGCTCCAAAAGGTGCAAATTCTGAGAGCAATGCAGAACATCGGGACTAAATTGTTATTTGCAGAATGGTACCCAGAATGCTTTGCTCTGCAACTTTGCTCTTAAATGCTGTACTTTTAAGGTCACCCTAACCTAATTAAGTCTCTGTATCTGGTTAAGGCAACAGCTGTACAATACATGTGAGTTTGGGGACAGCTGAAACCAAGAAACGTGTCCTACATTTGTTTCTTTAGTCACGGCTGAGCTGACCACAGTTCGGACAATTGCTGGGAAACCAGATTTGTGTTTTGGTACAGTTGTGCAGCCAGTGTGGCTGGGAACGTGACTTTTGTTGTTAACTCCCAGCGTGCCAAATGGATATGTAGGCCTTGCTTGTCCTGTTCGCTGGAAAAGATAACACATGGTGGAGAGCCACAGACAGCTGCTCTGCATCATTCAGTTCTCGCCCTTCAGAGGTGACCTTGAATATATGTCTTGTCTTTGAGTTCCTGTTGCAAGACATCACGGGCTTGGAGCCCTTCCATGTCAACACGCTTGCTGAGATAAGAGGTCCTGACGAGAGGAATTTCGTTGTCCTCAAAAGAGGAGGACCAAGAGCATGCAAGACAGAGTTGACTGTAATGCATTGTGTGACATGCTTAGCATTTGTAGGACATGCACAGAGACCCTTGCATGGAGCACAACAGTCACGTCAGGGCGTCCCATATGTCTCATTTACACTATGAGATCTTGACATCCCTTTTGTCTCAGCTGGTGCTGCCTTCTGCCCAGAACAAACAAGAAACTACCAGCATTATAATACAGGGCTTGTGTTAGGAGATAGCTCAAGAAACCCTCTCAGCAACACTGCATAGCAACTGTGGGGCAGTGTTGCTGAGAAAACAATGATATGACCACAGCCATAAGAGGCTCTGCATTAGGATGTACCAAAATTGTCCTGTCAGAAACACACAGATGATGCACTGAACCATCCTGGAGAAAGGAAATGGAGGGAATGGACAATTTCACGTAATCAGTTTCCTTGCAGCAGTTTCCTTCTCCTTATTTATAGCCACTCTCTGATTCAGTCAGGCTGGAATTGAGAGTGCAAACACGTTTTCTTTGCTCCAGGCTCCCCTTGGACTTAGTTTGCACAGCAAAGCATCACCCAGTGCCAGATTTATGATATGCTCAGAGCCCAAACAAGGCTAGATCTAAACAGTCACATATCCTCCAATTTCATGGTGGGAAACATGCCCCTACTGAGTTCCCAAATAGTCAATGGCAGGTTCACTGATCCCAACCACAGTTGTGCACGTGGAGCTACAGTTCAATCTGCTCCAAAGAGGCAAAGACTCAGCAAACTTGAGTTTAACTTCAAACCTAGGAAAAGCTCCTGGATGGATACAACCTTTTATCAGCAAAACTGGCCTAGAGACTTCTAGACTTGCATAGACTCAGATCTAGTGCCAAATTTTATAAATCAACTCCCCATGCTTCATGCTTATAACATCGGGTTGAGCCAAAAATCGGAGGGGCCATCCTGTCTCCTCCTGAAGGCTTGCAAAAGTCTTGGCTTGGACTCAAAGCTTCACAGCTCAGATTGCTCTTCATCTGGATGATCCCGGTATTCATTGTTACTATATGGTAGGTAGCACCTATAAGCTTCAGCCCAGACCATGAAGTTGTTCTCCTGGGGTTTGTATGAACAACTCGGACAAAGGACATTTCCAGCCCAGAACTAGATTTGGTACTACCTTGCTCTAAGTTTACAGTCATTCACAGTTCCCTATAGTGTAGACACAAGTCTCTCTTTCCTCAACTTCTCCCCACACCTACAACAGCCCACAAGTGATAAATGAATTTATAAGAAAAGGAGTCTGTCCATCTCTTTTTTTCAAAGCTGGAGAGAAAAGTAATGATCTTGTTCTGAGAAGAAAATCAAAGGCTGCCGACAACAGTATGAAATGTCAGCTCTTTTAATTTCATTTATTTATTTATTTAATCCAGTTGCTTTAATCCTTGGAGTTTAAAGGCAAAGAATGAATGCAACGTGCTAGAAAATGAAGAACATGTGACAGTATCAAAGAAGGAAACCAAAGGAAAGGGGGTGTGTGTGTTGGGGGAGCTTTGTTAGGAGACACATTAAGGCAATACTGCTGATAGATGAAGCCTTTTATAAATGAAGAGTAAAGTCTTCATGTCACTCTTTATCTTCTGTTGTTTCTTTTTAACTGTTGTGTCTCTCTCTTTCACCTCCCCCTGCTTTCCTAGCATACCTCTCCTGTTGTGGTCTCCTCCCATAGTTCCCACCTCACATTTGAACTGGAGGGCTGCTGTGGCCATGGCATTATGAAGTCTCCCTCTGCCCTGCTGAGGATGGCAGAGTCTGTGCTTCAGCAAGCCATGGTGGGACCTGCCACTGTAAGACCCCTCAAAGAGACTAAAATGGACCTTATTCCAGTCAGGCTGGGATGCTGGTTCATCTCAGTCTCTTGGAGCTGTAAACAAGGCATGGAAACTCAACTACAGGCAATGGGAGCCTGGACTCCAGAGGGTTTTGGCACCAGGGCAGGATAAATGCAGCATGGAAAAGCTGCTGTTGCTGTATGCAGAAGCTGCAACAGAGAGGTGGGTAGAGGGAGAGCAACCCAGAACCACCTTTTATTCTCAAGAGAGGAGCAGAAAGACAAGGAAACCAAATCGCCACATTCTTCTCTTTCTGCCACAGTTTTGACAGCCCCAGGAAACAACTCCAGTGGAGAAACCGCTGTTGAGTACTGTTTATGATGAGGTTCAGATGTTTCACACACACACACAGAGCTTATTGTCTGTGATCTCTCCACCCAGTACATGTAAATGTCAGGCCTGCCTCCTTTCAAGTCTCTTGGGCTTGGTCAAACCGGAGTTTTACGCAGACCCAGTTACCACCAGTAGCCTTCATGCCTCTCCGCAGCTGCTCCCTCCTAGCAGAAGTCACACAGCACAGCCTCCCACACCAGCACACACTTCTGCCTCTGGTGGTGTCCAAACAAGGAGTTCAGACCCGCAGCAGAGGCCAAGCCATGACATCTCACTGCTTGCTGGCAAGCAGAGTTGGAGGGGAGTTATCCTCTCTCCTCCTTCCAGAGGTCACACCTTCAAGAGCACAAGACAGAGTCCACATTTCACCCTCTGCCAGCCTAAGACTTATTTGACCCCTATCCTCAGCAACGTTCCTGTGAGGTCTCAAGGTCACAGACCCGTTGTACAGTGAGAGATACGGAGCAGAGTCTGCTGAGTGACTGAGCGAGCACATATGGCGCGTGGCTGGCGGTGGACATGCTGCAAGGAGACCCATGGGCAACCCCAGTTCCTCCCTCTCCAGAGCAGCTCTTGTGGAGGGCACTGGCGAAGGTAAGAGGGTTAGCACACACAGGGCAGGTACTTTACTTCTGTCAACATTGGGCCTCTGGGTGAACAACTTTTAACCACACCTTTGCCTCTCCAATAGCATGGGGAAATGTGACCCTCTGGCAGCACAGGTGGGAACAATTGGGGTGCAATCTTCACGATGTGAGTGGTGAGGCACTGGAACAGGTTGCCCAGAGAAGCTGTGGGTGCCCCATCCCTGGAAGTGTTCAAGGCCAAGCTGGATGGGGCTTTGAGCAACCTGGTCTAGAGGAAGGTTGTCCCTGCCCATGGCAGGGGCGCTGGAACTAGATGATCTTTAAGGTCCCTTCCAACCAAAAGCATTCTGTGATATGACCCTGACATCATCCTAGTATTGATCTGTGTTGAGGCTACTGGGCTCTGACCAATCCCTCTGGTTTTCTAGTTCCTGGGCTCTGTTGCTTACGGTCTGTATGCAAGGTCTCCCAGTCCTAAAGAAGACTGAGTAGACTTCAAAGAGACTGCTAATTTCACTACAACAATAATAAAACTGGTCAGCCTCACAGAGGGAGAGCAAGCCTTGTATTATTAGTTCTTGCAAGGTGCAAGATATCTGAGATCTTTGGAAGAAAGGAGGTGTAAGAAAGGCCCAGAACATTTATTATTCCAAAGTGTAGTTTGCCCTTCTTTCCCTAAGGAACAGGAAAAAAGAAAGAGACCTGACTACAAATGCCACAGAGCAGGCACAAGTCAGGTTGGACTTAAAATGACAGAAAAGGCCACTGGAAGTAGGATGGAGGGAGGGACTTGTCCCCACTGAGATTGGAGTGGAAATGCAGAGTGCACCAGGGGCATGCAAATGCATGCTGGCAGGACCTGGGTACAGGTCCTGGATCACAGGTCCCTCCAAGGCGCAGAGGGAGATGTGGGATGGACACCATTTATGTGTCAGACATTTACCTTTTCAATTCTGATTAAAAAAAAAAAGGGGAGACAAAGTTTTCAAAACTCAGCGACTGTCAAGCAGGAGTCTGGAACAATTAAATGTGATACTTAATTAAATATCTATACTCCTGTGGAATGCAAGATGTACCTCCTTTCTCCTTTTTAGTGCAGGAAGCCTAGAGATAAAACCTTCAGGTTATGAGTAATTATACCCTGCTGAGAAAAGTGATGGAGTGCTACGCTCCAGAGAACTTAACCAGGCCCCAGAAAATGTGGACTTGACACTTACGGGGTTTTCTTATTATCATTATTGTTGTTGTTATTATTACTGTTACTATTTTCCCTAACACTAAAACTCTTCTCGGCTTGTTCCCAGAAGGAGATAAACAGTGTGTGCGTTCATTTTAATGGAAATTAATGGGGCCACTCTACTTTCCTGATGCATGGGCTCAAGTCCTCTGTGCTAGAGGAACTGTTGAAATCAGGCATACTTCGGTGGATGCTGGGGAAGGCGGTAGGGCCTATGGATTTTGTTCAGGAGAAAAACATGAATGTAGGCCTTGGGGGCGCATGATCAGGGCTCGGCTCTTCTACTGACTCTGTTTATGAGCTTGGACGGGTTACTTACATTCCTGTGCTCTGGCTGCTTCCTTGCAAAACAGGAGTAATAGCATGACCCATGTTATTCCAGAGACATGGTAAGAACAAAGACCTAAAAGTTTTCAGGCATGGCGGTAATGTGGATCAGAGGGTGATGTAAATACTTCATACAAGGTAAGAAATGGGCTAGAGAGGAGATTTCCTGTATTGCTTGATTAGATGAAGCTGCAATCAAAGACTAGGTGCAAAAATCAAACGTGAGGAGCCAAAATCTTCCATCTTTCAGTTAGTATCATCATTTACTGTGGCCAAGTGAAAAAAGCTGCCAAAAGATTATGAGAAGGCTATGCTTTCCTCACCTGTATTTTACTGCCTTAATGCGGATAAATGATTGTGCATGGAATGGGACACTGGAGTGGAGAGAGATGTCAGGCATGGCCCAGGTCATAAGAGAGCCAAAATTTAAATTGTGGATTTCAAGCTTCAGTGATTTCAAATGTGATTGGAAGTTACTTTACTCTTGAAAAGGAAAAAAAAATGGGCATTAATGACATCCCCATTGATGTGATCAAGGATCAAAGATCCATTTGCTTCCCAGGGAGCCATGGCGACAAAGCCTGACATAGCACAGAACAGAAAAGCTGTTGTACAGGTTAAACAAATTGTCTGTGTAGCCTTGTGTCTTGCCTCCAACAGTGACCAAGAGCTGATGCCAAGGGAAGCCCAGAAGAAAAGGGGAAGCATGCATGATGCTTCCCATGAGTATTCACCCACCTGCCAGCCACTTCTAAGCTCGATGAGATTTAGATACATCTAGTTGTAGACAGATCATATTTCCTGTTCCAGGGATTTTGGTGGGCACGCTCCAGACAGACTGCAGCGTAAACAGAGTCTGCTGCTTGCAGTGGGGGTCAAGTGCTCAACAGCTTTGGGCAATTGTGATGAAACACAATCTCCTGAAGTTACAGGTCGAGGTTTGTTCTCAACTTGCTTTGTGCTGAGGTTTAACAGGAAGGTAGATACAGGGCCCTCCTCATCTTACGCTGCTTCTTTCGCATTTTCAGTAGTCACCTTTACCGAAGGTGTCTTTTGTAGGTTAACTGACTTCCCTGCCACTCCAACCCCTTCCAACACACAGGACTTGTAAAACATCTTGCGCAGATGTACCTCTGTACATGCACCTTATCCCTATCACAGACCTCAAGACCCTGTGAGTTCTCTGAAAGCACTGCCCATGACATACTAATAAGGCAGAAAATAAATGTGGTAGGCTTTATTCCTCTCCTCCCCTCAGCTACTTGATTCCCTGGCACTCTGCAGACTGCAGCAGCCATAAGCCACAGGTTCAGCTGTGGGACTTGGGGCATGGGGTGAGGGAGCAGAAATCTCTCCTCCTTCTGTGGGGTGGAGGAGCACAACATCCTAACCAACCTCTGCTCTTCAGAAGTCTGTTGGGCTTGTCCCTGGACCTTGCCAGGACAACAGCGGTAATTTGGAGCATTCCCTGATACTGCCTTCTCCCAAATCTGTTTGCTGGACTAACTTCTCGTGTACACCCACACTATGCCCAAATTCAGCTTGGTGAGTGCCCAGGCACTGTGTCTGTGGAAGCTGCAGAAGGACTGGATTGAGTTTCCCTGTCCTCCGAGACAGAAAAAGTGCCACCCATTCACTCGGTTCCCCCATCACAGCCCATCATATCCACTGACTTGTCTTCAGTTGTTGTGAAAAGAGAGCTCTCTCTCCCTCCTCTTGGAGACCTGCTCCTCTACCAGAACTTGAGCCAATCTCATCATCAGGGCACTTTAGCATATCTTCTTTCTGTAATGACACCTCACGTCTTCCAAATGCACAGCCTGGCACCCCTCATAAGAAACTCATGTCCTTCATCGTGTTTATCCTTCAAATGCTTACAGTCCCCAGCAGGAAGGACAGGACTCAGAGAAGATCTGTCAGGCCTACAGAAAATGGAAAATGCTTTTCAGGAGAGTACAAAACATAATTTTTGTCAGATAAAAGTATTAATAAGGGAGGGGGAATACCTAACAAGCCAGCAGAAACAACAAGAACAACAAAAAGGCCTTCAGGGACTGCAACTGGAGTCACGTTCTTCCCAGCATGCTCCTCTAATCTCTGCTGATGCTAGTTCAAAACACACAGAAGGCACAATCCTCAACTGTGCTGAGCAGACCCTGAGAGCATCCTTTGCTCCCAAGGAACACGAAAGGTACTCAGCTCTTAATAGAAATTGCTCATAATGACTGAGCCTCTGAAGTACACAAGCTGCTCTGAGGGGAGGCAAAGCCATTTTCTTGCTGAGTTTGAAACGAAAAGCTCTGTCTGTTTGGCAGCTGCCATTCAAGTCACGATCAGATCTGGCCTTTCACAAAATGCAAGCTCATTAAAGCATCTGGCAAAGCGTCCGGAGCTTCTCTGAGGAGGAAGAGAGAGAGGGGAATGTGGTGCAGCCCTCAGCTAGTGGGATGAAAAGAGCAATTGCAGCCAAAACCAGGGCTTGGTAAACTGGTTAAACGGCAAATCAATGTGGAATAGCCACTAAGTGTGGCCACAGGGAGCAGTTAAAGGCAAGCAAGGGGAAGAGATGAAGGGGACCAAGGCTAGGCAGCAGCCACAAAATATTCCTCTAGCTGTCCCGAATGAAAGCAGAAATGGGTATTTACCTTGAGTTGTTCTGGGATTTTTTTTCCTCTTTTTTGTTTGTTTTTCCTGCCTCCACAAACACAGCTGGGCTGCTGAACTCTACAGCAGATAAATGATGTAGAGCTGGCGGGAACTTGTGGCCTTATTTAAACAAAGGCTAGATAGAGTTATCTGGATCGATTGAGCCAATGCTTCTTTGAGCACTAATTCAGGCCAAACAACTGCCACTGAGAATAAGCTCAGCTGACCTCGCTGGGAAGTGACCAGGCGAGATGGAGATGTAAAGAGCAGGGTGCCGACGGGGACAACTTTGCTTCCACATGAATGCTACTTTACATAGGCAAAGAGTGGTCTCAGATTGGCAGAATTATCTCATTACAGTCCTACCTAGCAACTTCGCTTAAGATCAGCCCTGCCAGCTTGGAACAAGGGCCTCCCTAATCCTTTTTCTGAAAATGGGTAGTGAAGTATGCTTAGGGTAACGGGGTTATCCGTGCCCACAACACCCTCTCAGCTTCCAGCAATCTGCTCTGAGCGAGCCTTCCTTCATTTTAGCTCATACCACTTGGGAAAGGGTTTAAGCTGAACCGAATCCTCCAACATGCTCCCATACATCGGTGTATGACACTGCTCCGTTACACAGCCAGATCACCCAATTATCCCTATCTGGTAACACTTCCCTGCGTGCCCATGTGAGCTGGGGAATACACCCCATTAAGCCACACACTTTCTTAACTCCACTCAGTCATTAGTGCCACTTGGGACTTGGCTTGCCACTTCTGCTGACTATTTAGAGAGCCAGCCTGAGTCACCGCCTCTGATTCATCGCTTTATGCCAGCGTGACTCTCCGGGTGCAATGGAGCAGTGGTGAATCAAGCCCTCTGTACCTCAGCCGGCAACAACTCAGTAACTCCCCACCCTCCGCTCCTTTCCTTCCCGGGGCCTGTAGGAAATGCAGAAAATGCTAAGCTGGTGTCAAGAGCTAAGCAAGTTCAAAGCAGGGGTGACCAACCACATCCCAAGGAAAGGAAGCACAACTTCTGAAAAAACCCCACAGGGTGAAGCTTAATCAAATGACGCCATTTTGCAGAATCCTACATCTGTACCGCCAGGGTCTGATCCTTAGCATAATTATTGGGTCAAAGCAAATTTTACATCTTATCAACTGCTTTCAAACACACTACCTCAACTGCTAAACAGAGGGAAAGTGCAGAGGCACCACCGGCATGCATCTCCAGAAGTCAATCCAGCTTCCAGCTCTTTGGTTTCCAAGACAGATGAAATCTGCAGCTTCAGTTCAGCCCAACTTTGATTGGGATGTAAAAATCACTGCCACGGCAAAACAGTTCAATAGCATTACCCTCTCCTCTTTCACAAACCCACTGCAAGTCTAAATGAAGGAGGATTGGAACATCCTCTTTTCAAAGAGGACCTTTACCTGTGGACAAGATGGAAAGAACTCACAAAAGATGCTGGCAAAGTCACAAAGTCAAAAATCTCCCAACAGAGAGATTTTGGCCAGTGTCAAAAGCCCTCGTTCCTAAGCACAGTAAGGTGCTGAGCTCCACCTTTCAACATCTGTTTATGATGCAAATTCATCACACGGCCGTGGCAGCTCCTTCCTCCCAGTCCCATGTGCTGAGGGGGGCAAGGGAGCAGCCACTTTGCCCCATGACCTCAACAGCGTGATGGGACAAGTAAGAAGGAGGGGTGCATGGGGAGGGACGGGTGGCTTGGTCACAAAGCTGCTGTGTGCATGAGTGTGCAGCTGTCCATCTTCTTCCTTTGTTTTTAGGTAAACATGCAACCAAAAGCTTGTCTGAAAAGCAGTCTGTGTTCCTTCTGCCTTGTCAAACTCTTCAAGGGAAACATTATCGCCTTAATTGCTTAATTCCAATTTGCATAATACGGCGCTCTGACAACTGCAAAACCAGGGATGCAAAAGGGAGATTAAGAGCGACATATGCACGCTGCCAGCCTTTCTCAGTTGGGAAAGCAAAGCTGAGGACCAGTGCTGGGACGCGCAGCCCTGCAGGCTCGCCCACTCCCACCTCCCCACACCTTCCCTGGGAGCCTTTCCCACTCCTGCAGCCCTCAAACACCTGCACACACAAGGTTTTCTCTGCCTCCTGGTGGGGTTTCCAACTGTACTTCTCCACCCAGGATACCTTGGGCACAAAGACTTGCCCTGTGCCTTGCATTGCAACCATTCCAAGGGGAGAGCATGGCCAAATCTAAGATGGAGAAACCGATTCCTCTTGGATCTCCTATTCTACAGCCCAGACCTGATAGTTTAAAGATTTGATTCATTTTTTACTTCACATATCAGTGCCTTTCTGAATCCATGAGTATTAGATGCTGGACTTCCTAGATACTCTCAAGAAAGACTGGTCTCCCAACACTTCTGTCTTGGCTAGGAGCAAATGTAGAGAATCTCACGGCAGAGCAACCTGTTTCAGAAACCTCCAGAACCAACAAGGTTGCCACAATTACAAGCACAGGACATCTCCTGTAGACCACTCCCTGCCCTTTTGAAATTAAAAAAGTGCCTCACTTGCAGAAGGCAATGAAACCAACCATTTTCCTATCTCAAAAAGCCAACAGCCTCAAAGACTTCCAAACCCAACTGTGGCAAACACGCAGCAGGCCAACAGGGAGGTCTGAATTTTCAGCATCGATTCTGGCCATTTCTTATTGTACCTACAATGTCTTCGCACCTTGCTCTTCACAGTACAATCTTACAGAAGTTCTGTGCAGATCACGAGCTGTGTTTTGTGTCTCGTGGTTTTACTATTCCCTCTCTTCCCCGAGACAGCAGGCCCAGTTAAAGCTGAAGATTTATGTCAAAGTTAACAGAAACGGCACTGATTTCATGGAAAGGAAATGTGGAATTGATACCTCTGTGGATACAAATGGGATAAAAAACATAAGCTGGACTTTGGCTGTGGGTATGCATGCCTATACCGGAGGCTGAATTTCATAGCACTTAGGTGCACACACTAACTTTGGAGGCAGCCTGCCTCTAGATTTGGCACTACTAAAGCAGCTTTGTATGGTATGGAATAACCCTCAAATGTGGGCACAGTGATACTCCTACAAAGGTATTTGTCGCATATCCCTCACATATTTATATAGTTGTGGTACAAAAAAAAAAAAAATTGAGTCAGACAAGCCCTTGGGATACAAACAACCATGAATTTCTGATCTGAATTTGCAGCTTGTGCCTGTCTATACGTAATTGAGACACTAACTGAGATTGTAGCAATACAGAATCAAACTAAGAAAGGGAACATGTTCCCAGAGGCAGGATTTTGCTGCTTCTTGACACAGTTTGTTGAAAAGCTACGTAACAGCCAGAGGCTATTCCTGGTCTGGGGCACCTGGGAAAAATGAGCCATGTATCCTGACTGATAAATTGGGCTCGAAGTTAGGAAAACATCCCTAGTCAGAGTCAGCAGTGGTGCAACCTCTCGACTGAAATAAAGCAACCACCGCACAGGCAGAAGTAAGAAAAATCGGAAGCCTCTAGCTTTGCTGTTTGTAATGAGAAGCTACACGGTTTTAGTTGGAGTACAGAGGAATTTGCAGTACCAAAGCAGAAGATGCTTGTGGAAGAGGTGCAAACACCGCTCATTTAGCAGCTGGGTATGAAAAATCAATGAACAGAGACGTGAACCAAGCAGGTAAGTCAAGATATACAGAGCAGGTAAGCGGAGGAGTTTTAACAACAGCCAGTCTCAGAGGAAGGGAGAGGATCAGCAGACACTTGAGAATGAGCAGAAACAAATGGGAGGGAGATAATGAAAAGACCAAGCAGATAAATGTGAATGTCAAATGGCAGCAATCACTCTGCATCATAGCAAGGAGACTTCTTTTCTCTCTTTCACTCTAAAAGGCATTGGAAATAGAAGGGAAAATTGGACCCTTAATATCTGTGGGCAGAAGGGGAGAGCTACCCTCGGTGGGTTATAAAAACTGCAACATCAATCTCTGCCATGCCAGAGTAGGAAGGAGCCTACTTTGTCTTTGCCACTAAGTCCCTTCTGGGAGAGATCCTCGAGGATTCAGACAGCGTGCGGATGAGTCAGGATCAGAAACCTGGGTGGGATGGCTATTTAGGATGGAAGCTTTTCCAGGCACCGTTCAAACTGCCCGTAAGGTACAAACCTCAGTAGCTGCCTCCAGCGCCCTCCTCCCCTCTTCCAGCCAAGGCCCAGCAGTGCAGGAGCAGCACCAAAATGGCCCCTCCCGCAGACACTGCAATGCACGTGCTAGCAGCCAAAGCAAGAAAAGGAGGGCTTGGGTTTTGCTCCAGCTTGGAGAGGCAGCTCCGCGGGCCCTGCAGCGGGCAGCAATGGCCCTGAGAAAGAGCTGCGAGGAACATGCCCTTTCAGTGACCGCAGTGGCCCAGGCCTGCAGCTTACACGACACCGGCTTAAAAACTGAACTCGTGAGGTGTCCCACGGGCTCTGAGCAATGAAGAGGCTTTGGCAGGCTGGAACCAAGGCAGGGCACAAATGGGGATGTGGCCTTTCGAAGGCTGTGTTTAATTACAAAAACAGGCTGCCAAGAAACGATGCCCACGTGGGAATGAGAGCAGAATGGCGAAGACGTGCTGGAAAAACGCTGCTCCAAAGTGAGGCCCCGTAATACACACATTCTCACCCCTGCGCACAAAACTACTGCTGGTTCTGATGCTGTTGTAGCGTGTCTATGGGCAAGATGGGTTTTACATTCGAAGGACCCGTGCGCAGTCTAAGGGAAGTCTGTTATTTTAGGAGGCTGCTGGAACACTCTGTGAACACCCAGGGGTCGATCAGAAGTGGGCCCTAGCCAGACCACTGTGGTCCAAAAATGCCTCTAAGGCTGGGGAACTTCAACCCCCTCCCCAAACTCTGCTTTCACCCTGGCATCTCCAATAAGCTGAAGCACAACTCCGCAGCCCAACATCTCCTCCTCACTCACACAGACTCATGTACCTACGGCTTTGATCAAGCTCAGAACCGATGACTGCAGATCCTGGATAAAGCATGAGCCTAATTTATTTATTCCTCTCTCTCCTCCCCCGCCTCGAGCACTCCAGAAGCACTGCCCGCTCCCGGCGTACGGCAGATCTACCGATACAAACCGAGCTGGGATGAAATGGATGGCTCTCCCCCACCCCTCTATCCTTCCCAGCTTGTCTTCTTTGCAGCTCTCAGCTACAAGGTGCCCTCTCCAGATTGCTCTTCAAAGTAAAACGCTTTCCTCCCTGCCTCTCTCCTGATGCAAAGTGTCTGAAACCCCGTTACAGACCTCGCATGCAATGGCTGCTTGGCTGTAACTCACAGTGGAAAATGCCCCATCTCCAGCAAGAGCCTCCCTGAGCCCTTTACCTATCTCAGTATGCTGCATCTCCACCACCCCCTCCCTGCTTTCATTTTCAATTGCATGTAATCAGTTTTCAGCTCTTTAACCTTATTCTGAGTGCTCTCTTTTTTAACAATTTGCTATTCCACCCTAAAGCACTCAAAGGGAAAGAAACACACACATTTTAATTAAATTTCTCTCCATTTTTCCCCCTTCATTTGCATATTTATTTTTATTTTTTCCCCATTTCCATCCTCGGGGAAGAGAAATAAATAAATAAATAAATGCGAAAGGGAGAAGGACGTGGAACGGAAGTGGGAAGGTGACTGGGATGCAGATCACAGGTGGAGGTGGAGGGAAGGACAGCGAAGGGGAGAGAAGGGAGGAACAATCTAGCAACTAAGCTGAAAGTAAGGTCAGGTATGGCAAAAATCCAAGGGTGCTCATGAAAATACCTTCAGGAAAGGAAGGAACAGGTAGAGAAGAAAGACCCGTTTTGAAATGTAGGGAGTAATATGTTGATGTGATATGAACTAACTCCTCAAACTAATCTCTAAGGTGTATTCCTGACCCGTTTCTGCTCCTCCATTGGACTTGCAACCCGCACACCCAGTGGTGTGCACCTTGGGATGCTAGGCAGAAGCCATGATAGGCTCCTGGACTACAGGATGACAGAGCAATGCCCCTCATTTTGGAGACGACAAAAGAAAAAAAAAAAACAAATCAGCCCAAAGTCTAATGAGAGTGACAAAAAATGGATGTTTCAGAGTGGGAAGAACTAACACAGATAATTAAAGGGGAATACCAGAAGTGATTAAGATAGTACAAATGAAGCCTTGATCATTAAAAAAAAAATGAATAGGGCACTCCATGCCCCTGTGATGATCTTTTTTTTCCTTTCCCTTTTTCTTTCCTTTTTTTTTAATGTGAATAAACCCATGCAATTTGGCATTTAACTGCACTTGTTCCTACTTCCTTTTAATTTCCAGGTTTTGATTTTAATTTCAATCTGGCAATATGGTACAACCTCCTGTGCATCTAATAAGGGATATCTTCTTGTAGCAGTTCTACGGGTTCATACCTGGTCTTTTCAGGTTGCTTCTTCTCCCTCCAGAATATATGGTGGGGGGACAATATATGGCACTGGGGTGAGGTTGAGGGAATACAAACTCCTCTATGGAGAACTGCAAGTCAAATTTAGGACCTGCCAACATGGAATCCCTTTGTCATAACCTGAAGATCTGTTACAGCCCCATTTTGCACACAGTTTTGTCGTTACTCACACATTACCTGAGGACAGTGTCATCTTCTTTTCTCTACAAAATGCATGCTGGGGCATTCAGGGCTCTCTCCTCCTCTCTAGTAATGACCAAGTCTTTTCTGCAATCTCTATCCATCCTGATTACCTCCTTAACTGACTCTCCCTGGGGCTGCCTAGTCTTGGTATGTAAAGAATTTATTATTATTGGTTGTGTTATCTTTGGCTGTTTGTTCTTCAAATTTTTTCTTAATCTCTATTTTACATCTCAGTGCTGCATTTTATGTTCCATCCTATTAGCATCACTTGGACAGAATATCCAATTTTTAAAGGATTCTTTCTCTGACTTGAATAAACCCACATAACTTAGTATTTAACTGCACCAGTTTCTCTTACCGTTTTGCTTCCAGGTTTTTATTTTCATTTTCATTTGGGGGTATGGTGCTACCTCCTGTGACTCTAATAAGGGATTTTTTTAAAGCACTTTCCCTGCTGGTTCTTTGGGTTTTAATTTCATAACTTTTTCCCTTCAGGTTGTTTCTGACTAAGTTCCTTTTTTTTTTTTTTTTTTTTTAAATCCTTTTTTGATGTTCTGTACCACAGAATTTCTGGTTGGGATAAGAAAATGATAGGCAACACTTTATTAGGGTCGTTTTCACTCCTTCTTACTGTCCTTCCACAGCCAGGCTCTGACTGTAGGTTACTGAAAGCCAAGGCCATACAAAGACATCTCTTCCCATCCTTTCAGAGAGGGCTAGAACGAGACACCTTTTACAACTTAGTGGAGGGGTTTCACCATGGCAGGAACAGACAAGGTTTTAGCCAGAAACAGGCCAAAGCAAAAGGCAGCTCAGGAAGACCACCTGAGAACTTCGGTTTGGGGCCCAGCCCCCCAGCTCCTCAGCACTTGCTGGTTTATCCCTAACATAATGGAAATAACAGAATTATAGAAGGCATCCTCACACACTTGCATCATCTCCCCTGGCCTCGATCACTCCGGAGGTGACTGTCCTGTACCATCCTTCCTTTCCTCCAAAGGTTACTCATTGCCCGGTGAAGGCAAAGCCCCCTTCATATTGCAAGCACCAGTGCAAGACGGGCACATCCAAGCTTTCCCCTCCCTTCCTCTCTGCATCTTCCCTCTTGGACCACTCAGAAGGAAATAAAAGCTATCAGGCCAGATGTCTCCTAATGGCCCAAGACGGACAGCCAAGAGCTCTTCTCCTACCGCTGTCCACGCTGTTCACACCTCGCTCTCCAAGCCCGGTTCTCTCAGAAACCAGGTCCCCTTGGCACCTGTTTTCCAAGCCAGAATCCTTATGTCTGCACACATTCGACACAGGCACAGCTATTTCTTCTCTTGACTGCCTTCCCCTGTCAGTAAGGGCTCTTTCATACAGTGGGACGTGTACAAAAGACTTGGCAGTATTTTTTTAACCCTTTTTTGAGAAGGGAACATGTTTTTCAAGGGAAGAAAATCCCTGCAACGATGTCGTTCCTACTTAGTGGGGAATTCTCCCACATTCTCCTCCCAGACTTGACATTTTTAGTTCCTTTCTTTAGCCAGAGGGTCTCAGTTTCTGAGTTTTCAGTACAGGAACACTGCATCAGATCTTGATTTCCTCCCCTATTCTTAATTTCACGTCAAATGTGACACGTTTTTACATCACATCATTTAGTCTAACTCCATGCAGTACCATAGCCTGTGCTTTATCTCGGTAATGGGCTGAAACAGAGTTTATCTGCTAGACCCAAACTTCGCAGTTGAGGCCCATTTCTAACAGAAAAGCTCTCAGACAAAAACAGCAAGCACTTCTGGGGCTGGCAAGCATTTAATCCATCAGCATGGCCTCACCCTCAGGCCATCTGCACACCTTACCCCCTGCACCTTTGCAAGGATACTGAGCAGCCCATACCTTATCCTTACAAGAAGACTTTTCCCCAAGCCCATCATCACAATCCTGTATGCTTCTTCCATGCCACCATGAATCTGAGAAGAAAATGCAACCCTTGTAGCATCACCCACCCCTTCTTTTTAACACGAAGTACTAGGGTTTATGCTTTTTGGTCTGTCCTCAGGGTCCAGGGCATTCAGAGCTGAAGCAAAGGGTCACCCTCACCTCCTGGAGGGGGGTTCATGTGCTGTGGCTGGACAGAGGTTAGGTTAGCTCCCTACAGTCCTGTCCTAACTCATCTCTACTTGCTCAGCTTATCAAAGCTCTGCAAATATTCCATGCCACCAGGATCCATTTAGGGAACCAGGGTGAAACCAAGCTGAACTAGCCAACCAGTTGGACTTAGACTCTCTGTGCATATTGGGAGGGGGGAACATTCACTAGCAAAAATGTGCATTTCTTTAAGTCTTTCAAAGTGGATTAACAAACATCCATCAAGATTGAAACAGTTCTAGTGGCATGTGCTGTGGGGCAAGGGATGGACTAACTGGTCTCTTCCTGCCCCTTCCAGGCCTGTCCTTTAAGGATTCTCCGTTGTATCCCTTCCAGATGCCGTATCTGGTGGGTGGCTGGAGCTGACTTGTGGTTTAGAAAACCTCAGGTTGTTTCTTCCCAAATTGAGGCTTTTCTGTGGTGAGGCTGTTTGACAGAAAAGAAAAAAAAAAAAAAAGAAAGAAAGAAAAAAACCCAAACCTCTTTGCAGCTGTCACGGCCGCTCGCTGCCTCAGTGCCTCCGAACGGCACTTGGCTCCCATGCGTTGATGCATTTACTGTACTGGTAATTAATGCCGTTAGCTTTGTAATTAAAAAAAACAACTTTTTGCCTTTATACTTGGGGTGATAACGCTGCAAGTAAAAATTAATTAAAACGAGATGAATTGCCTTCAGTTAAACGAAACAGAAAGAGAGGGAAAGGAGGGGGCATGGAGGGGAGGGGGTCGTGGCGGTAGCGAAGAGAGGAGGCATGCAGGAGCCCTGCTAATGAAGCAAAATGATGCTGTCGGCATTTTTAAAGATTCTCCCCTTGGCTATGGTACCTTCTGTTGGGTTCTGGGTTAATGGAGCCTAAAGCTATACGTCTGTCAGGGAACCTCTGTGAGTCACCATCGCCCCATCTCTTTCATGAGGTCCACAAACACACCCGCCCATGTTTGTTCAAGTCCCTCCTCCTCCTCCTCACCTTCCTACCCCCCACCTGGCTATGAGGGGTAATGGGCTGTGAAATTGGCTTTTCTATTATTATTAATTAGATCTGATGTCAGGCTTTTTGTTTTGGTTTTCGTCTGTGTTTTTTTTTCCCTAGCTAAAGTAAGGAAAATACCCTGATCCCTGAGAGGGCAGACTCCTTACAAAGCTGATGCTGGGAGCCAGTCCTAGCAACTCCAGCACACTCTGGGTAGAGAATCAGAGTCCCTCTCCCTCCTTTGCTACCCAGGGGACTTCTCTGGTCACTGCTTAACTCTTTGTGTCCCTCAAAAGAGTCTCATCTCTCTAGACGGACTTCAGAGTCAGAGCCAAACTGTGAGCAGAAAGGATGAGAAGTGAGCCTCTACGGGAGATGGAGGAAACCTCTGGCAGCAGAGGAAGCAGCCAGCCTTGCTGGAAGACAAACTGAAAGCCTAGCAGAAACTGAAGCATTTCAGAAAGTCTCGGACAAGAGGGAAGAGCTGATTCTGCCACGGCTGATGGGCAGGCACATAGCGCTTTGCATGCCTGTTGGTGACAAGAATGCCCTCCCTTAAAAAACAGCAGCCACGCCTGCCCCACGGGCCAGGGAGAGATGGGTGAACACATGTGCTTTGTCCCCACTTTTGTGAAGGATGCTAGAGCTGCCATGCGCAGAGAGCTGATGGGACTGAGGAAGAGCAAGACCACCCTCCATGAAAGCTTTCCCTCTCTTCTGTTTCATGTTCTGTTACTGACCCATACGTGTGGTGTGGCCACTGCCATGGTGGAAAGGGATGGACAGCTGACCTGTCCTCCCTTCAAGATTTCAGAGCTAGACAGTACTGCAGTCTTAGCCTAATGCCTGCTGGGTCTGGCTCCTGGGGGCATCAGGCAGCTCTGGAGGACACAGTGTGCTGCCCTGGCATCTCCTTCCCTATCAAGTTCAACGTGGCTCGATTTTTATAACTGTAAAATGGGGATAACAACATTTACTCTCTTTTGTAGGATACCAGGTGCTCTGCTGGTGAAAAGCAACATACCAGAGGGAGTCCTTGGCATCCTGGAGAGCTCAATGCAAACTCTGCTCCCACGCTGTACTCCTTGCCTCAGTTTCCCTGCCTATGAAACCAGGACAGTAGCATGTACTCTCTCTGCAAAGATGAGGCTGGATTATTATTTGAGAAGGTGGAGTCACAACCTTAAGCCAAATTCACTCTGGTGTAACGTTACCGAACCAACTGAGTGAAACCAAAAGTGACTTTTGCCCTTCACCAGAACCAAGGCATTGCCTTGACCTTTTCAGGCTATACAGGCTGTTCACTTCAGGTTATTTCAGAATTTCGGGTGAGACCTTAGCCTGGCTGACAGCTTTGAAAAGACAGTCAAGCAAGTGGAGCAGATCCACAGGGGGTGGAAAGCGAGAGCTGAGAACATTGTTCCTGACCTTTTAAATGTGACTTTGCAGCCACGTTTTGGCTGAATGCATACCTGGGGGCCTGACTGCTGCAGTGCCACAAACCTCTGTCAAGTTACTTCTGAGGTGCCATGGTATAAGCAAGGGCCAACACCACCCCCCCAGTATGTACAACCGAATCTACCGATGGCCCCAGCGCAGCACACACAAGCTCGGAGGAGATGGGCACATGCAGCACAGCAGGGGATTTACAGGCACCATGTGAGAAGGCAGGGAAGGATGGTGGAGCAAAAGGTGGGTTTTGGAGTAGAAAGAGTCCGTGTGATTTCACCAGAGTAAGTCTCTCATGTGACTGTGGCATTCTCCCCTTCAGTTCAGATGGGCTTCCTTTTACAGCACTAAAAGAAATAAATAAACTAAGAGTGATGCTTTTCTGACTGTCATGGTAAATCAGGCACCACTTCATTACAATCAACAGACTTCCACCAGTGGAGAGTTGATGCGAAAGAGATGACCATTAGCCCCAGTGTACCTAACCTGACAGCTATCTCAAATCCCTCACGGATCTGAAAATCAGCTGTTCTTTTCTGGCTCTTGGAGGAACCCTAGGAAGAAAGAGCCTACAGTCAGACTATAGCTGCTGAGGCATGACGCAAATTAGATGCCAGTCTCACTTCTCCATAGCTGTGTCAGCTCCTGCAGGGCTAAGCATAAGACACTGAAAAAGCATGGGGAGCAGGGATATTAAGCCAAACCTGGTCCCAGCTCCAATACTTATATTTTGCTCCACGAGCAAAAAGGTGCTACAAAGCCAAATCACCCAGTTACCTGGAGACTCCACCCTCACAAACTGGAATTACTCCAACCCTTTGGCAGCTTTGTCATAGGGGGAATGAGATGGAAACAGGGACAAGGAAAAGGTCTGCTGTCTCCTAGTGTTCCTGTGATGGGTTATAGGTCCCTGCCAGCCAGCCCTGAGTTTGCTTAGGGAGAAACTTATGTCCAAGCCATCCCTACGAGCAGAGCCTTTAACCCCCTCCTCATTAGTGGCATCAAGTGACATGTGACTCTAGCCAAGGATGAAGCTCCTTAAATGAAGAAACCAGAATTTTACTGACTGCAGTCATCTGCCGTATTTCACAGGTGAACCATGGGAATTTTCCTTAGGAAAGCAAACAGTTGCTGGAGTAGTTCAAGGTCCACCATCATTTCACAGCATGGGAAGACAGTAGCAAGTGAACAGACTTCTAAACAACACTGGAGACATCTCCTTCCGCACCCGGTAGTGAGCTGGGTCCATGCAGGCAAGCAAGTTCCCTGCTCCCCAAGAACCTGCAGAGCACCAGTGAGCAACGTGTCCACCCCACAGACATGAACTCCTGCTCGGCAACCTGGCTACAAGGCAGCTACAGGGCCTGCCTGATGTGGGATGGCTTAAACGCCGTTCCTGCCTAGGGTTTTCATTGCCAGTGCTGAGAAGGTGTTGAGTACAATTTGCAGGGCCCTCCAGTTCTGCTGCAAGTTTCCAGAGCCCCCCCGGGTAAGAGTCCTCAGCAGGCTCATAAATGCCCTCACTTCAGGGCTAAATGTGGCAGCTGCTTAGAAACGGGCGGCATTGAGGGAAGGAACGAAGGAGGCTGCTTTATTTAATTACGACCACTGGGAGACACTAAGGGAGACGGAAAATAGTTCTTTGCGCTGGAATTTTCCAAAGTACTGGGGCTGCACATGTTGAGAGCCATCACATCTCCATGTGGTCGGGACCTCTGCACCTCCTCATAAAATCTGCCCTCCCTGCAACACAGCGGCAGCTGATCCGTCGCTGGGATCTTGGCTTACTGCTGAATGAGAGGAGAAGCACCACCCGCTTAGCTGCACAGCCACCGGCACCCCTGGGTTCACATTATAGATCTGCCATCCAAACACGCCACCGGCCTAATGCTGTTTAGACCGGAGGAGATCCCTGCCCCAGGAGGTCCATCTCCCGCGAACCCAGGAGCCGACATGCCGCTGCTCTGCTCCCAAGCCAGTGGCAATAAACAAAATACGATGCTTTAAGGAAGAACAAAATTCATCCTGGTTTTCATCTTGCACTGAATGCCTAAGCCTCCACCTGCCTGAATGCTCTGCCACCCTTGCCAGGAAGCTGCTGGAGAGGAAGCTAGAAAAAGGAAGCTGAGGCAAAATAAAGCAAACTGCCAGAGAAAAATGTCCAAAAAGCTAGCCCAGAGGACAGGGGAGAATCGAGGTCTCCACAGATGAGTGCTTTTAATTAGGAAGAGGGCTGAACGGCAAGGAGCTTATGCTAATGAGTAGTCTCTTTTAATCAGCTTATTTTTTTAAAAAAAAAGTGTTTTTTAAAAAATAGTTCTGAAAAATGGTTATTATCAGAAACGCGTTAACATGGAGCGAGTGGGCCAGCAAGCCAAAATGATGGAGGCTGCTGTCTGACAGAAGGGGACAGGGATGGGGTGGGAGGGCTCCTGGGGCCTCTGACACCCCTGAGCCGCGAATCTTCCCTTTCCTCCCCGGTCTAATAAATCCTTTCTCTCCCCCACATGGCTCGTCAGCCTCTCTCTCTTCCCTCCCTTCGGCGAGTCCTCCTTGTACAGAGAGATGTCCCTGTGCTCCGCTCGCCTCTTTACGTCCTCGCCTTCCCTCCTACCTGCTCCCCCGAGGAGCACCCCGCATGCGCGCGCCCATCGCCTGGAGAGCGTTATCCACCGTGTGTTTCCACTCCGCAACACCCTCAAGAGAAACTGAGCCCTTGCTGTCCGTGCCTGAGGTGTCCGAGCTGAGTCCATGTGTGACTCCTCCCAAACAGCGAGTCCCTTTATCCTCGGCCACCCTTTGCTGGAGATGGGCACGCGTTTGCATGCAGCGGGCTGCAGAGAAATCCTCCTCTCCTTACGACTCCTTTCTTTTGGCATCCTGTCCTCTGGTAGAATGACACTCCACCAGAAATGTGCAGAAGATTTCCCATCGCCTGTATGCCCCCGCTGCACCCCGCTCACGTGAGCCTTTCTAACAGCCCGCCTGCTTCTCCGAACGGTACAGCACCCGCCGGTATTTCAACGAGACGTTACCAAGTGAAGCGAACACCAGTTTGCAGCATCCTACTTTGTCTGAGGAAACAGATCCAGGGATGGGGTGCCATCTGCTCCTGTAGGGCTGCCATCCTCGTATTTCTCTGCACCATGCGCAATAAAGAGCTCTACCAGACGTCACTCTCGAGCTCACGACAAGCTTGGGGCAGAAAACAGAGGGGGGGAGGCAGCACATCCAACTTGCCACATATGGTGAGGTAAAAGGAGAGAGACAGAGAAAATACACACCGAAGGATGGAGAGAGCGATAGGCTGCCTGACTCTCTCACATGCAGCGAAAGATGCTGTGGTTATCCTGTATGAATGCTGGTTTAATGCTAAATGGTTTTCCAAAATTTATGCAGCAAAGTAGAAACCCAGTTCAGCCATACCTTCTCCTCTCCAGTCTGGACACCAGGATACAGACTGGAGCCTCTACAGCTGTCCCTGTGCCATACGGAAAGGGCTTTGAGCCACCACTTACAACTGTGCAAAGTCTCCTTGCTGCCTCCAGGTTCAGCTTATGCCCGAGGACCAGACACACGTGGCCAGTCTCTTTCTGACACAGCAAATGCCACTTGGTGGTGAGGCAGCTTCTGCGCCGCTCAGCACAGCTTCAGGACCAGGGTCTTGGCTCTGCTCACCCTCTCCAGTTTCTCAGATGCAGGCTCCCAAATGATGGGACCTCAAGGAATTGACCAACACAGCTGTGCTTCAAGGAGCTCCCACCTCTCTGGGAATCAAGGTTATGGCCTACAAATCTCATGGCAGTGAAGTATCGGGCTGGGCTTAAAACTCTAGTTTTACAGGATGACCCCTATGAGAAAACAATCAAATACATTTTTGACCCACTCCTAAAAGACACTGCCTTTCCAAAGAATCCCTGTACCAATGCGCACAGCATTAGCATAATAATTTGGTGTCAAAGCCCGAGGCCGTCGATGTATATTTGTGCATGGCATATCATCTTCCCATGTAATCCCTTGCTCTACTTTCTCGCCCCTGTGTTTGAGGGTAGGCATTTATTTGGTGAAAGGAAGCAACTATAAAGCTGATTATTTTAAAGCTGCATCCGTAAATTCTGGTGCCCAAGGCTAGCTAACAAAAATCAACCCCTCGGGGCCTGACCTGGTCAGATCTCAAAGGCAAGTTCATACAGACCTGCAGTAACAACTTGAGTCAGGAGATGTCCAAAGAAAATGGCATTTTGTACCATTGAACTATGTTCCTCCACTGAGGCTATGATACTTGCTGATCCCCCGTCTGATGTGAGGAGCATGTGATTTAAGGACATGAGGAGCTGGGGAAGGGAGGAAGATAAATGCGATATAAAACCAATACTATGATCTTTGTGACTGTTAAAGATCCCATATCGTACAGCATTTTTCTCTTCCACAGCATTTCTAAACTCTTACCAATTTGCATGCTGTATTAGTAATAGCTATATATATAGCTGTAGGTTTGGATCCGGCTGCTGTACGAAAAGAAAAAGATGACCCTCGCGCTGAAAGGCTACAATCTAAAAAGTGAACTAAATGCCAGAGCATATAAGGTTAAACAGCCTAAATAGCTGCCTCCCATCGATAGGCGATGAGATTGCTGTTAATCCAGTGTAGAGGTAGAAAGCGTTAAAATAAACGTTAAAACAAATTACATGCTAAAATGGATTACACCGACTGAGCACATTAATATGCACTAATAAAGACTGTTGCTAAAACAGGATTCTTTGTTCTGGAGCAAAATGTATTATAGGCAGGAAAAAACAAAAGTCCCCGCTGCCGTAGTGAAAGCTGGACTGGGATTATAAACAGGATTTTCGAAGCAGAGGAAGTTGTGCCTTTCCAACAGAAGCCTGCTGCCGGGACCAGTTGGACTGGTGTCCCAAGGCAGAGCTGCCCTCCACTTCGAACGGATGGACAAAAGCACCATGTTGAGATACCGTCTCCTACTGTCTCCTATATTATCTGATGGGTGTGTGTGTGCCTGCTGCCTGCCTCGGGCGATGGTGCAGGCTGAGCTTGTGCCCCAGCACTGGAACAGGGGGTCCACGTGCGCCAGGGAGGGAAAGGCAACCTCATTGCTTCCTACAGTATGGGGAATCACAGCTGTGCTATGTGATTCAAGCCAGCAGCGAAGACCAGACCCCCGAAAACCAAAGTAAGCTGCGGTACTTTGCTGGCAGCGGCTGCGCACCCCCGTCCCTGCAGCTGCCTCAGCTCTGGGCTCCAAGCCGTCTGCAGGCGTCCGGGAGCACCCAGTGCCCGCAGGTCCGCCCAGCCTTGGGCCTCTCTGCTGAGGTGCTGGCAAGTGTCAGCATTTGGTGGTGGAGAGATGGGCTGGCGGAGGACATGCCTCCCACCAGGAGCTCAACCAAAAGCCATCTATCAAGAGCCAAGGAGAGAGAAATCAGGAAAGGTGAAGGGTCCAAGGAGCTGCATCAGAGCTTCGTGTCTAAGTCCAAGAGAGTCAGGAGTGAATCCAGCCTCCTATTACTCCAGCTACCAACCCCAGGCCTCCACAGTCCATAGAGAGAAAGAGCTACGAAGGCTAAATTTGATGCTTCTTGTTGGCACCATAGAAACTGGTGGAGTGAATCAAGTAGGAGTACAGCAACATAACAGCGGCCCTGTAAAGTTTTATTTCTGAACATTTAAAGTGTGTTAACATGTCTATCTCTTTTTTTCTTCCTTCTTTTAGAGTGAAGGGAAGTGATCTTGCATAATATAAACCAAAGATGACACCAGTGCAGGTAACTACGCATCTCTGTAACCACAGGCAAAGGTCTCGCAGTCGTCTCAGCAGCCTCCCCTTCCTCTGACTCCCAATTAGCCAATCTCACAAGGTCTGCTCGGTTCCCTAATCGCTCCCTTCTCATTACTCCACCCCGCATGCTTGTGTGAGATCTAAGCAGAGAATTAACAAGGTGCCTGCTGCAAAACAAGCAGGGATTCTGGCCCCGCTGCTGTACTGCCGAACAAACAGTTTCAGTGATAAATAAATAAAGCTATTCAGGGAGGATCTTCACTTCAGTTTAGTTAGGCTTTCACCATGTCTACAAACCTGCCATTGTTCCAGATACTTGGAAACACAGCTATCAGCACTCCTCTATTTCTCCATTTTAAGATAAGTAGGAAATGCCATTTATTTGTTAAAATTTTATAACTCAAAAACTCACGTCTCCTTATTCTGCCTTTAAAAGCACTCAGCCCTTGGTGAGAAATGACCAGCTGCAGGCGGCCCCAACTGGCCAATGTTCATTAAATGTCTTATTCAACCCCAAACCTCATGAATTGTTTAATGTACAACGGAGACAAAAGCCTTACTTCTTCATATGTCAGCTCTTGTTAAGCGGCTCCCTGCCCATCTTGCTGCTGGCTATAAACAGGATTAACAATCCCCTTAGTCACTGACGCAGGGTACGCGTGCATACTTCACACGCCGGCGAACGCGCGCCGAGGACGGAGCGGCGCACCCCCCGCGCAGCCCCAGA
>NW_010526838.1:0-9002 GCF_000687285.1 Phaethon lepturus
AAAAAAAAAAAGTATTTTTTCCTGAATTAAAAAGTGTGATCCTTTGGAAATAGATTTGCTATGGATGTCTTCATTGTGATGCCAGAAAACCCTTAAAAAGCAAGAAATAAAAAACAAATCCAGCAGAACCAAGACATGAGTTGATCTATGGTATGAAAGGTAAAAATGTAATTCCAGGCCAACCTAAATCCTTTGTTTTTTTTTTTTACTGGATGCATACGCTTCAATATTCTTTATGGACCTAGGCTTTAAAGAAAGAGATATTTTTGTTCTTCTAATGTTATGCAGCACTGTAGGAGTCAGGTATGCTTCTCAGACTTTTGGACTAGCCCTTGTACTGCTTGTTGATTTGGTTTTAGGGTGAACTTGATGGGTGAACACCACCTGCCTTGCCTGCAGTGCCGCTCTGTTTTCTGAGAAAATTAAAACAAAACCTGAAGACCAGAAGAGAGCCCCAGTATGTCTTCTCCCATAGAACAGCAAAAGAACTTATGATGTCTGTATAAGAAGCAGACATCCTGCATGACAGGTTCCCTTTAGTATCAATCTGACATCGTAAAAGAATTAAAGAAAGGCTATAATGAATGTGTTAAGAGGAAGGTAAAACTCAGATAAAACTAATTCTGCTCATTCTTTGTGTTCATTTTTACATTGTTACAGGAAAGTGAGATTCAGGAACAGGTGGCACATATGTGAGCCATGCTTATTACTTATGTGTAGACTGAAAGTGAAAGTTTCAGCTCTGATATTTTCCCATTTTATAGAAACATGTTAATTACATGACCATTTTTAACATAACAAGGCTAGTCTTGATAGTTTCGGTCACTCCTTTAAAGGAAAAAATGTGGCAACAGTATAATAATAAAAAAAGCATAACTTATATCTCATCCAAGGTGAAGTCATTAAAGTAGTCATATTCCTCCTTCCTATCATTATGACAATGATAAGCATTGTGTGGGAAGGGATTTCTTTCTGTCATATCCTTAAATGCATATGAAAGCACTTAGGGGACTCTGGTAAATTAGAATCAGACGCAGCGTTGATGGGTTTAAGCTTAGCCAGAGTTTTAAGAATCTATCCAAACAAGAAAATATTTCTGTAACTGGATAATTATGTGTAATGACAGTACTTCTCTTCATAGGATCTCATAATAGTAGTTCACCACCTCTTGCAACTATCAGTAGAGATACTCTTGATATCTTTTAAACACCGTCTCTCTCATGGTATCAGCATTTCAAGGCATGTTCATCTTCAGGAAGCCAGATTACTAACATAATGACACAATTAAGATGAAAAGAAAAGAATCTGCTAGTCAGGAGATGGATGCTATGCATGTGATTTTGTTGGACTAATATGTCTCTCAAGATGCACAAGTGTGTGTAACAGAAAGTGCTATGTCCTTAAAGGATACTTGTGCCCTAACCATGTCGTACAAATTCATCTAGTTACCTGCACTGATTTCCATGGACAGTTATCCTATGAATTAAGCACTTCTTTTTACACTTAGATCCATGTTCTACTACTGATTTATGCATGAAATTTTCATTTATAAAATTGAAACAGTACTCCCAGAAAGTGGCTGTGTATAGCTTTCAGTTTTTATGGAAAACTTTGCAGGTTTCTTCAAATATGGTCAACAGATATTCTTTCTGCATGTGGCGGGTGTGGTGGGTGTTTTTGCAAAATGACCTTTACTTAGTGAACAGCTTTTAGTTAGCTTTTAGACCTCTTTCAGTCCTCAGGTGCAGATTGAATGTTGTTAGTATAGGCTGAATAATTACATCTTAAAAAAACCCCAAACAACATAGTACCCTCTGAAAGGCACATTTCAACTGTTTTACAGTATACTCTGATACTGGTTTAAGAAGTTTTGAACTGGGTATTGTTGACAAGCATGGAAGTTTGAAGGAGAGAGAGGAAGGCTATTAGATGAACAAAAAAAGAAAAAGGTTTCTCTACAAAAGGAAAAAAGATGTAAAGAAAAGTTAGCAAAAACCACTGGAGTAATCAAAAAACAAGTAGTGTTTGAGCAAAGAAAGCAGGGAGGAGAGCTGGAAAAGAGAGAAGAGAGGGGATGTATTGCTATTGGTAATGACAGTTAAAATTTCTTTACAGTTTATTCAGTACAACAATTGTGATATTCCAATCTATTACACTGAAATAGTATTTTCCTTAATAAAAACCCCACAATATTTTTTGCATCAATACCTCTGATATACCATAAAGAATCAACATTATGTACTCTTCTAAAGGTGATTATCATTAAAAATTCAAACACATTACATTAACCACACTTTAACACTCAAGACTTAGACTTCCACACAGCCATGAATTTCCCCATGAATGGCCATTCAGTGTAAAAATGTTCTATCCCATCACAAAAATATACTTGCAATCTATTTAATTGGAAAATATTGATGGTTGGTTTATTTTTTCATTGTATTTTAAAGTTTTTCACTATTTTATAGAGTAAATGACATTATATGGTAGAACTATCATTCATACAGTTTCATTAAACACAACTAATATATCTAGCTTTTGACACAGAAAAATATTAATAGAATCATAGAATCTTTGGGTTGGAAGGGACCTTTAAAGATCATCTAGTCCAACCCCCCTGCAATGAACAGGAACATCTTCAACTAGATCAGGTTGCTCAGAGCCCCGTCCAACCTGACCTTGAAGGTTTCCAGGGACGGGGCATCTACGACCTCTCTGGGCAACCTGTGTCAGTGTTTCACCACACTCATCATTGTCAAAAATTTCTTATATCTAGTTGAAATCTACCCTCTATCCCTTGTCCTATTGCAAGAGACCCTGCTAAAAAGTCTGTCCCCATCTTCCTTATAAGCCCCCTTTAAGTACTGACAGGCTGCAATAAGATCTCTGTGGAGCCTTCTCTCCTCCAGGCTGAACAACCCCAAATCTCTCAGCCTGTCTTCATAGGCAAGGTGTTCCTTTCCTCTGATCATTTTTGTGGCCCACCTCTGGATCCACTCCAACAGGTCCATGTAATTCCTGCAGCTGGGGTCTCACCAGAGCAGAGCAGAGGGGTAGAATCACCTCCCTTGACCTGCTGGCCACGATTCTTTTGAAGCAGACCATGATATGGTTATGATATATATAAGACCTTCTGTATTTTAAATTCTTTTATAAAGAACTTAATAGGGGCAGGTGGAAACAAAATTACAAGAAGAAATTGACTTTTAGTGAAGAGGCCAAAGATTTAGTATTTAATAAAATTCCAGCCAACAAGTAATTACTTTAGAGGTCTGTCTTAAATTTTAATGATATTTTAAATTTCTCCTTTTGACATCATTGCATGCATATACTATATTTTCACTGAATATTTGCAAAATCTCAACACTGTATTCTTTTTACTGAAATAAATACCCTTTTGATTTAAATTTAGAAATCTCCAGATGAATTAGTCTATTAAAAAGTCTACTTTGCAAATACTAACGTTACAATGACCTGCCTCTTCAAGAAGATCACAATCTGAGTTAATATTTTCATTCTGCACTAGTGTATTGGTATTTATGCCTTACTGTCCCATTCAACTGTCTTAAAGAGAATCAGTTCCAGGAAATGATCCCCCATATTTGTCAGTTTGATGGCAAACTGTGAGCTTAAGCATGCCCATATTCAAATGAATATAAAAGTTCTTGATGTCATAAATACTAATGGATTGATCATTCAGAGCAAAGTCTTATTATTTCTGTGATTAAATCCCAGTAGCTTTGAATCTGCTAATTTTTGTAGGTGGACAAAGTATAAGGAATAAGGTTCTCAAAGACTTTTTTGGTTTTTTTCTATGAAAATTGAGGAATAGTTCATATGCTTACATGAAACATAGGAAATGAAGCAATTAGCTATTTCTTATCTACATTTGCTATGTAAGGATTTCAAAGTGCTTTGTCTAAGTGAAATTATTAGGATTATTAGGATACCCACGACTACTGTGGGAGGAACAACGCAGAATCTATTTTTTATTGCAGATAACGCCAGTAGTTACACTACTTGGTGTGAAATTACCACAAGTATACAGATTAGACCTAAAGTTCGTGATACCTGATCTACATAGTCCCCAGGCCTTTAGATTTATGTATAGATGCAGATAAAGGAGAATCTAACACTCAGATCTTCAATAGTACTAGACCCTTCTGTACTCTTACTCAAGAAAAGTTCCAATTTTAAAAAAATATCATTTTCACACAAATTTTGAATGAAAAAGAGCACCTGTTCAACTCACAAAATTATGACATGCTTTCATTTTTAAAAACATTTACAATACTTGTTAACAGCACTAACATGATGTGATTGTCATAGCACGTGATGAGTGTTTTCACTTTTAAAATCAATGGTGGTGTATTCAAGATTTTTGCCTTTGGAGTACAGTGTCCTTTAATCAGGGAGAAAGTGCATAACCTAAAAACTCATAGATATCTGTCATTGTCATGGATTTCCATGTGTGATTAAGGTTCTTTGCTCTTAGTACAGTGTAAGACATCCTTGACTCATAGACAGCACATTATAAATTAGAGGATTCACCCAGTGTGAACAGTAGGTCTTAGAAAACTTAAATGACGTTTCTTCACACAAAACTTCCTAGCAACATACATTTAAAACTAAGGCTAATATCTTCAATAAACAAATTAAAAAAAAGAAAAAAAATACATATTTCTTCTTTGTTCCTTCTCAGTGAGGAGAGTGAAACCATTAGAATAATAACTTCCTCAACATGTTATTATACCTGCATAACAATGACCCATTTTAAATTTTCCTTAGACAGTTTGAAAATTAATAGGATTAGTATTGAAAGATCAGGAAGATATTGTCACCAATGGTACTAAAATAGTATAACTTTCAGTTAGATGTCCTTGATATGCTTCAGCGAACACATTTCATTTTAATATCAGCTTTTAAATCAACCTCCAAGTACATTTCATGATAATAAAGAAGGTTATAAATTAATTTCCATAATAAAACAATAATCTTGGTGCGTATTCAGAATTACAGTGCATATTTTACTGCTATTATACCTGTTGATTTAAAACTTATTATTTCTTATTCCTTCTAAGCAGATCAGCTACCTAAATTGATATGAAAATTTAAGAGCAAATTGCTGCTTTGCCAGGATTTTAATGGCCCAACATGTTTTACAAAGTCAATGATGACTTCAAGTGGGTTGCAGTGTTATGACTCAGAGAAATATTTTTAATATTATATATTAATGGGAAACAATTTCATGAACAGTGTATGTATGACACTTTTAAATAACTAAAGCTATTAAATCGAACTAAAACTGTTTCTTTTTCTTAACAAAAATTCACAAAACTACCTGTCTTAAAAACAAAATTATAACCCATAAAACTCACATACATTGTGGCACCACTTATCTGTAATATTTCCTGTGACAAAGCTCACACATTGTATAATAAATTGCTTTATAAAAAAATTTGACACTGACCTTTCCTTTAACAACTTTAAAAACCAGTCACTTAAAAATATACATAATGAGTGGTTCTGGACAAACTTTTTAAAAAAAGAAATTACGGGCAATAATTCCAGATGGGTTTCTAGATATTTTTTTCATTAATTCACTGTGGATCTCAAAAAATCAAGCCACTGCTTAATGTGTCATACCTTAAAGCAGATTATTCATACTTCATCTAAGCAAAAAAGTTGTTGAAATGATTTATTTATTTGGTCAGCTAATAAAACTCTTTGGTCTTCTCTACTTGTTCCTGGAGTTAGCATAACTAGTGAAACTCTGGGAAAAAACAGTACTTTTCTCCCACGTACTTTGTTCCTTCATTTTTCTGACTTATCTAAACATTTTTTCAAGTAATTGTTTTATATTTGTAATTTTACCCAATCAGCAGACTTGATAACATCAGTCTCACTGACACTGGGCAAAGCCGTTACCTTTCATGTTTAAATGTTTTATGGCAGAGAAAATAACGGGACATGAATAAAATTATATTATGCAGGAGAAAGAAGCAACAATGAAAATAAAATGACCTACCTTTTCTTTCTTTCTTTTTTTTTTTGCTAGCACCTCTTACAGTGAAACAAATGCAGATTAAGAAACTGAAATAGGCAGGCATTAAATAATTAAAATGTGTCCGAAAATACAGCTTCATAAAAATATATATTTTGAAATAAAGTGCAAGAGCTAAACAGAATTTAAAACATTTACTAGTAGAAATTAAATATTTGGAGAAAAACAGATGTGCATCCAGGTCTCAAATAGAAATGCATCATTGCTGTTGAGAACAATGACTCTAAATTTAAGTGGATTAGATGATTAAGCAAATTAAACTAATTTGAAAGATGAGATGGCTGTTACCTATGGAGCAGAGGTTGGGGAGGATGACGTAGAAACGGAGGGAGAGGTGATGAGGTTGTTAACTCTCACAGGACAAAAATGGGTAGATAATTATCACTAGCTAAACTAGTTTGACAGCTGTTTTAGAAGAAAGACTGTCCAGACCACTGAACCAACAATGTAACAAAAAACACACATTACCTTCCTGTACAAGCAGAAATACAATGATTATATCCTCTAATATCCCTGGGGGCACTGTACATATCTATCTGTAAATAAGTAAATAAATTAAAAGTCATCAGTGTAAGTCAACATATATCTATTCCCTTAAGTGAAAATGCTGACTTCTATTTGTTCAGGGTGTAACAATATAGTTGAGGAGTCTGCCTACTCAGACAAGCACTACTCTTACCTCGGATAGAGACTGTTGCCGTCTCACATCAGAAACTAACATCCGCAGCATAAAGTTTGAAGCAGAAGAGGAGAGACACAGCGTCTGTGCCTGAACTAACTTGCTTGACTTTATACCCAATGGGAGAAGAAACTTTCACAGAACTGGTCTAAGTGGGAAGCAGTGATTTTATGCACTGCTTTTCATAACTTGCCCTCAAATATTTAAGCAAAACTACCAGAGGTCAGATACAACAAAATCATGCATGAATACATACCCTGCAGTTAAGAATCAGCTCCACAGTAGTGATGAGGCTGCAAGCTCTTTCTGGGTGCCTGAATGCATGACTAGAGACTCGGAGAGGACATGTGGAAATGTTCTGGGGACATACATGGGCTTTCTACATCATGGTGATGAAATGGGATTTGGAAGCTAATGGAAAACTGAAATCTTCCTACCCTCTCCTACATTGTCCATCTCTGAATTTGTCCAATAATATAATGTGTTTGAAGTAAAAAATCACTGGGCAACACAGAATAGGTTAGGTTGGAGACTAACTAAGCAAACAAGCAGCAAATTAGGGCACACATATATACTAAGCACAAAGAGCAGACAAAGTCTAAATCTTGCTTCACATGACAGATATTAAAGACGACAGGAAAACTACTTAAAATTTTTCATACTATTATGTTAGTTCCAGCTTGCATTTACTGTGATTTTTATTAGAAGATGTCTAAACTGTCATAATGTCTAGTTGGCAGAAGATGAATTTCAGTAGTTAAGAGAGACAAAGCATCCTAGCTGTAGTAAATAGCAATCTGTGAGGGATTATCACTGTAAGAAATTATTACCAAATCCTATTCCCTTTTCATCAAATTGAATATCCCTTCAGGATGGTCTTTAATTGGCATTTGAACGACCACAATACTTTATCTGTGGAAAACGTGCCTTCAAGGAAATTATTTTTAGGGTGTAGGATCATATTGTACTGATCCCAAAGTAAAACCAGTTCGAGAAGCCTTGCCTTTCTCACTTGCTTCCAGCTTCCTTCACTTCCTCTTCCCATTTTTATTTTTTGAGAATAGTATTAGACTGGATTTATTCAATGGTCTTATAACATTCCTCCACACTCAGAGTGTGTGGAGGGGGGGACAAGTTGGGGGGCAAGTGGAAAGAAATATGTGGGCATAGGAGAATATTAATTTCTTAAGCACTCGTACTCCTAAGGCAAATATATTTGAATTGAACATTTAGCAGGATCAATACATACTTTTCTACTTGCTGAATAGAATAATTACTTATCTATCATCAACTTATTGGTGTAAATAATATTATAACAGTTTAGTTCTGGAACTCACTCAAATACAGTAGTTATTCTGAATATGTGGATTGTCTTCTGACAAACCCTTCTGTGAAATGTAACTGTAAGCTTCTACATTATTAATCTTCCATTTTATACTTAAGCTTCATATAATTTGTATACTTTTAAAATAAATACAGGTAATTAATGAGGTAATCAATGAACATGATCCTTACTATTTGAAGTCACCTATTTACTGTACTATGGTCCTAGGAATTAGTATTAAACAGTAACTATTGTTTTCCAATTATCTTCTTTACCTTTACAATGTGTTAATATAAACAGAAAGAATGCTGTGTAGACACAGATCTAGTCAATACATCTGATTACACATCTAGCAAATTTTCCTTTAAATGTTATAATCTTAATTTTTAAAAATATTGAATTTTCTATAGAAACTTTCAAGTTTTCAACAACTCGCCAAAGATGGAAATATTTTGTCATTAAAACCACACGATTTCTTTTAGTGTGCAGTCTAGGGGCCCTAACTGGACTATATTCTTCATAAACTTACTTGTGGTGGATCGACCTTGGCTGGCTGCCTGTTGCATACCAAGCTGTTTTGTCACTCTCTCCATCAACAGGACGGGAGGACAAAATACAATGAAAATCTCATGGGTCGAGATAAGGACAGGAAGATTACTTACCAATTACCATCAAGGGCAGAAGACTTGACTTGGGGAAGTTTAATTTAATTTATTACCAATTACTTGTAAAGTAAGGAGTAGGATAGTGAGAAATAAGAACAAAAGTAAAACCACCTTCTCCCAAACCTCCCTTCCTCCACAGCTTAACTTCCCTCCTAACTCTTCTATCTTCTTCCTCCGCTCCTGACCCTGAGTGGAGCAGGGGGATGGGGAATGGGGAATGGGGGTTGTGGTCAGTTAATGACTTCCTTTTTGCCACTTCTTCCTCCTCAC
>NW_010526838.1:9041-10723 GCF_000687285.1 Phaethon lepturus
ACAAGAGACAATCCTTCATGAACTGCTCCAGAGTGGCCCCTTCTATGACCTACAGTCCTTCACGAACTTCTCTGGCAGTGGGTCCCTTTCAAAGGACTACAGTCCTTCAGGAAGGGTCCCACATGGGGTTACAGCTCCTGTCAGAAAACCTGCTCCTGCATGAGCTCCTCTCCACAGGTTACAGTTCCTGCCAGGAGCCTGCTCCAGTGTGGGGTCGTCCATGGGCTGCAGTGTGGATACCTGCACCACCATAGTCCTCCATGGGCTGCAAGGGAATGATCTGTGTCACTATGGTCTTCTCTGTGGGCTGCAGGGGAATCTCTGCTCTGGTGTTTGGAGCACCTCCTCCCCCTCTTTCTTTTCTGACCTTGACATCTCCAGAGTTGTTTCTCTCACATTTTTTCACTCCTCTCTCTCACAGCTGCTGTGCAGCATCTTTTTTTAACCCTTTCTTAAATATGTTATCACAGAAGTGCTATCAACGTCACTGATGGGCTCAGCTTTGGCCAGAAAACAGGTCCTTCCTGAAGCCGGCTGGAACTAGCTCTGTCTGACATGGGGACAGCTTCTGATGTCTTCTTACAGAAACCACCTCTGCAGCACTCCCAACTACCAAAATCTTGCCACGTAAACCTAATACAGCATTATAGTAAAGAATTTTAATTACTACTACCCCTGCCAAAAGAATAAAAGCTCATGGCAATCAGAAAGTACATTGTGCACAGAAAATTTTAACACACAGAAACTACAACTTGAAACAGGAATCCCAGTGCTAGTCCTAATTCAGCACTTTTCTTCCTTTTTTGTTAGAGGGTACAGCTGTATAGACCTTGTTTTCTTCAGGTTAGTCAGAACCTTGTTCAAGGTGAGGAGACAAATCAATCATTACATCTTGATCTGTAGTAAAAATAAAAATGCTATTTTGCACATTTCAAACCCAACTTTTGTGTAATAAGTACACTTATGTCCACTCCTAACTATGAATACTATTTTCTCCCTAGCTTTTTACATGAAATTCACACATTATTATCAGAAAGACTGTCTCACAAGTTCTGCCACATTGTTATACAGGTACTCTGATATACTAAAAAAAATCCTAGTCTACTCTTAAGATTAGTGCAAATTAAACATTCCAAGTACTACAGTGCTAGATATGACTGTTACACAGTCAGAAGACTGTTACTTCTGTTACACAGAAGTAACACATATTTATGGATTAATTTTATGAATAAGGATAAAAGCTGCCATGAAGTGCCTTTAATTTTGACAACAAATATGAAATCAAAGCAGACAACATCTGTCTTTACTCATCTATTTGAAAAGAAATCGAGACCTATTGACTCTAATAATGTATTTCATAAAGTATTACACCAAATCCACAGAATGAAGCAACTAACTGTACTGATGTTGGAGACAAATTAAAGATTCTAGAGGGGCAGGTCAGTAGGAGACAGGACAATTAAAAAATATTAATGAACCCGGATTTAGCAGTCAAGAAGATGAAGAAGTAGTTGTACTTAAGCAGTAAACCATGAAGACTGAGATGTTCTTTTACTCTTGAAAAATGTAACTGTCATGAGATCAGCAGAATCCACAGTAACTAGGGTAAAGGTCAAGGTGACAGGGGGAGATCACGACCACTGACTCAATCGAGGGACTACGCAAATTACCCTCACACTCTT
>NW_010526838.1:11235-43632 GCF_000687285.1 Phaethon lepturus
ATAACCAGTAATAACCAATGTGGTAATTACTAGCCAATGAACATAAATTCGGGAGGTTCTCTGCTGTTTTTGTTAATGGATGTATATGTGGTGATTCTTTTGCGTGGTGTGCTAACTTTGTGGAATAACGCCTAGCACCCATATCTGTGCAAATATGCTTTAAATAAAATACCTCAATTCTGTGTGTATATTGGAGTGTTGCACATCGGGTATACGATCCCCCTTTTGGGACAACAATACTACCCACCTATAGCTGTTAAAAATTAACTAGTATTGAGGGCAAATTAAAAGAAAGACCTATTCCATTTCAAGGAATTACATTTATAAATTCAGTTTATTATGACATATCAATTGTAAAAAACTTGTAAACAAAAATAATAAAGTAGAAATAAACTAAACAGAAAAAAGACTGAAATGAAGGAATAACATTTCTTACATTACAGAAATTATGTAGGAACCCATCAAATTTGAAAGCAACGTCAGTATGACATAGCTTGTTGGAAATTTCCCACATGTTCTTTACAAAGGGAAAATCAGAAAAAATATTTAAATATTTCTTCAACATCTCTGTATAGTGCATCTAAATTAAACTGAGTTAAATCTGTATCAGCTTCCTTAAAGAAGCAGAACTTAATTAAGATTTATTTCGATTATTAGTACATTCAACATATACTTACTACTAAATTTTATAATCTTGGTTCAGTCTTGGTACTACTCCCAGTAAAAAAGTTCATAGAAATACTTTTTTAAGAAAGGAGTCTGAAAATATAAATTAGCAGCTGTGTTTATGTCATAACCAAACTGAGCTACCATGTTTTCTAAAATCCAAAGATGGAACATGACCTCTAAAGAATGCTAGATTACTTCCAGCTCTGATCTATGTTGAGTTACTCTTACAAGTACTTTGAAATCAATGCTTGCACAAACTAAGCCATAAATGATAATCTTCACTGCAGGTGTGAAGTTCCATTTTGGCACCATCCCACCGACCAAACTTTGCAGGATTTTAAGACAATGTAGTAAATCAAAAACCCACACAAGGATAACTGAATTCAGGTTTGATTTTCTTCTTTCGATTTTTTAACAAATTATAAAATGTGGTTTGAGTAATAAGGCAAGAGATTTTTTAAAATTCGGTTCAACTGTTAATTCATTACATTTAGAAATAAAGCATGCTGTTTAGTGTAATAGTAATTCCTGTATGCCTTTTCAATTTTCTGAAGACTCCAGTACAAATATTTCAAACTAAATTACTGAAGGAGTTCCACTGATCTGTCATAGTTCCTCAGTTTCTGGGTTTAAAGTGTATCTTCTTGCCTTATGTATTCAAAGGAAGGAACATTTCTAGTATACAGCTTAGCTTTAATCAATTGGAAAAGATACCAATGCCATCTTTTCAACAGCCCCAATTGTGATAAAGCAGAATTTCATTATAAATTCACAGAAAAAATATTTTCTTGCCACTTGGATCATAAAAGGCTCAGAAAGTTTCACAGCTTATTGTAGAAGCAGTTAAGAAGAAAGGTTGCCTTAAAGTGCAAGGCCACAGTATGGAGAAGTGACAAGCACAGAGGCGGCAGTCATTCCTAAACATTGAGGTAGCAGGAACATTTATTTAGCCTTGGTATGTGAGAAAGGATTAGGTCTTAAATCAGCTGATAAAATACTCTCCCTGCCTTCTCTTCCTATGACCTTTTCCTCTCAGCCTGCCTCTCTTTAAATTCTTGTCAAGACTCCCGGGGCTCCTGCCTCCTGCTCATTCGTGCTTTGTACAGGCTCAGCCTGCAACAAAACAACCCACTGCTGTTCTTCAGCTTTCCAGCTTTTCTGCTGCCCTCCTTTGTTCACCGAACAAGTTTTTCTATATATAAAAGGTAATGCATACATCAATTTTAGATCAGCAAAAGGACAATTAAAATAACTCCTCTTCTGAAGACTTTCAAACATGGAAGAAAAGAGATAACACACTTAGGCAAGTGCCAAATAAGAGTGAAGTTTGATACGGAGTTTACTGACTCTTCTTTCCTTTTCTATTTCAAGTTCTTATTTCCATGAGAATTTAATCAGCTCCTGTCTTTGCAGTGGTTCACAAAGCCCTTGCCATATCTTGAAAATGTCAATATATATTAAAGGAATTTTTATGAATACTTATAACAACAGTTAAAAATTTAGCAAGACCCTAGCCTCTATTCACTTAAATGTTATTTGTGAGGTGAATAACTGAGCATGTGACTTCAATTTAATTAAATCTAAGTCCATATCACTTTTTAACATTAATTATAATGAGTAAAAATATGACACTTCAGTGAGGAAGGAATACTGATGAATTGTCTGCTGAATCTTTGATAGTTGCTGATAGCAAAGAATGCAAAGATATACTTACAACTGGAGATGAAGAGAAATTTCAGGCTGGTAATACTTGTGGCACCTCATATTAAACATATACCACTTTCTCATTTGCCAGGCTACCAGAAGAGAGAGAGAGACCAACAACTAGATTTAATATATCTGAAAAGCACAGATAAATCCTCTTGTGCATATATTAATGACACCTCAGTATCAGAATGTGAGCAGGTGTCGTGGTTTAGCCCCAGCCGGCAACTAAGCGCCACACAGCCGCTCGCTCACTCCCCCACGGTGGGATGGGGGAGAGAATGACAAGAGTAAAAGTGAGGAAACTCATGGGTTGAGATAAAGACAGTTTAATAAGTAAAGCAAAAGCCGCGCACGCAAGCAAAGCAAGACAAAGAATCCATTCACCACTCCCCATTGGCAGGTAGGTGTTCAGCCATCTCCAGGGAAGCAGGACTCCATCACTCGTAATGGTTTCTTGGGAAGACAGACGCCATAACTCTTCTTCTTCGTCCCGGCTTTATATACTGAGCATGACGTTATATGGTATGGAATATCTCTTTGGCCAGCCTGGGTCAGCTGTCCTGGCTGTGTCCCCTCCCAGCACCCCATGCACCCCCAGGCTGCTCACTGCAGGCCAGCACAAGAAGCTGGACTGTCCTTGACTGCTCAGTAACAACTCAAAACATCAGCACATCATCAACATTTTGTCATCCCAAATCCAAAACACAGCCTCACACTAGCTTCTATGAAGAAAATTAACTCTACCCTGGCTGAAACCAGGACAGTAGGATAACAAAGCACAACAAGTTTTAGCATTGCTGTGTATAATACAGCTGCTTGATAGTTTTCTCTAGCTAAGACATTTCACTATTGCCAGTTTAAGATGGTTATACTTTATTTAATGTGAATGCAAAGAAAATCATGCTGAATGGGTTTACTGCACTCATATAACTTCGATCCCACAAAGCAGTCTATTGCAACACAGATTTAAGAATCTTTTCACTAACAGAGCTAATTTATGCAGCTGAATGAGAAACTGGAGAAGTACAGAATTTCAACTTTAAATTACCATGTTGAGTGACATCAAATCCACCTTTGGCTGCTATGTCATTTTGTTGTCATGATGTAACTCTCATTAAAAATTATCTTCTGAGATGGAGACAACAGCTGAATTAATGTTTGTAAATTAAACAATGCAGAAGATACAACGGTTAGTGGAAATCAACTATGTAATTATTAAGCAAAACTACAATATTTCATCATATTATACTGTGCCATAGGTCTGTCCTTTTTGACACAAAGGCATCATAACACAGAAGCCTGGTAAAATCAGTATTCTCTTGGATATGCCAAAACAGTTGAAGAAAATATACTAATCTCTTTTCCTACAGTTCTCAATTTGCCTTTTTATATATACATCTGTCCTTTCGCCAGCTATGCAGCAAAATGTAGAGTCCATGAAGTTAAAGCAGTCCAAACACAATGGGTTCAACAACCTGCCTCCCAATGGGAACAATTATTTTAAAGAAAAGCAGTGGGAAACAGGAAGAGCAGAAATTCCCCAGATGTACACAAGAATTTTGCTGCCATATGTAGTAGGACATTTCAAGGACTGACAACTGAGATGATACATTTTGTATTGAAGAGAGCCCTACATTTAGACACAGTTCTTTTCTTCCAAAAAATGTTAGCTTTTGAAATGTTTTCCTTTTTAATGTAATGAGAGAAAAGGATAGGTAGGAATGCAGAAAAGCTTGATTCTCTATTGGTTCCAATTTTCATCAGAAAAAAATCCATACCACAGCATAAATCAACATTAACTTCAGCAACAGACCCTGGTTCTCTGAGAATAAATGGAATACTTCAGTTTCTCTGCCCTCTCATGTTGATTATAGATCATTCAATGGCATAGCCCTTTAACTTGTAGACTGAGAAGGTCTAGACATAAGCTAATAAGATCCATCCTCTCTTATAACTTGCAGTTCTTTAGAAGAAGCCTTCCAATGCCATTCCCCTCCATACAACTGAGAAATGTTGCTTTCGTTATCAATCCTTGAAAAAAGGCAGGAGGAAAACAAAGTTTCAAGATTTCCTAGTGATTTATCAAGTGATTTATCTCATTTAAAATGTACTGTCTTCAAGATTTCTAGGAACAAGTATATCTTCTCTTAGCTTTTGCTTAATCCATTTATAAGCCCATAGTAATAATGGAGAGAATTAAGCCAGAGTGGGGGCAAGCCTCTTTAAGTAGTATTTGACCCTACTACCACCAAACATGCTAAAACATATATTTTTTCAATGCTTCCACGTTTACTTTCTATTTTGTTAAGAATTTTACCTTTATATCTTCTTTTTGTAGGATGAAAAAACAGCCCTTCTCCTATCGACTGCTTATAGACCAATCATACTGTAGGCTATGGTTTTTGCTCAAAAAAGACATCTTCACTGCTCATCCACCTTATCAGTTGATGTTCTGGTAACCAATATGGAGCTTACATAACAGTACATATGTTCTCCAAGGATAGTTTTTACTTGCTTTAGTACACTAAAAAAAAATAAAATAAAGAGAGAGAACAGGCAAATTCAAATCAAGCAGCAAAAACTTCTACAGTTTTAATGTTATTTCTCCCACTGTTATCAAAGATGTTACTTTCTCATTACTATTTAGTATAAAAATACAGGGTTTAGGGAATACTATTTGATTTTTTTTCAATATTTTTTTGAAAACAGTAACAAGAAAGGGTTTTTAAATCAAATTTCTTCTCTTCATGCATGCAAATGAGACAGGGTACTATGCTGGGTTCTCAAAATAGGTGACAGTTACTATTTGTCTCCTTACCTCTAATACTTCAATATTAGAGGGAATTTTCATTGCAGGCGAGAAATGTGCAAGCCTTACCATTTTAACCATCTGAGAATTGTATGAGAGTTTTGGGAAACAGGTCTCAAACAGAGCTGTTGAAGACACTTATGTGACTTTTGGTTTGTGAATCTGTGTGATGCAAGAATTGAGTCTTGGTACTTAAATCATCTTGTGTACTTTCTAAGGAAACCTTCTATGTAGAGAGTTTCTCCTTCAGAAAGAAACACACAAGCAACTTCCAGGCAAACTTGCAAAAAAGACAATGGCATAGATAATTAAAGAGATAATATACACATTTACTAAAAAGAAATCCAAGAATAGATATTTTTATATCCTGATTTAAATAAACATACCATCTTGTTCCCAGGTGTGAGTACTTCTGCTTATCAGTAACAGAGGACTAATCAGCATTACCCCAGTGATTTCTGTTAACAATGGAGAGACTCCAGACAATTTAAAAAAATCTGTGAAATACATGAAAACCAAACCTAAAGCTGCCTTTCTTCTCAAGATTTGAGAATTCCAGTTACCAAAATTGAAAAGATAGAAAATACGGAAGTTTGAATGCTATGTTAAGACGAAAATTAAGCAGATCAAAATAAATACAGTAAACCCCAAAATATTTACCACCTAACAGGTCTTGATCAACAGTTTACAGAGTTGGAATGCTTTATACTATCAAAAATTATTTGATTATGGGTTAAAAGTTGACTGAGGACTTCCACAGTAACTGAAGTGGATAGTGAATTAATGTGTCATTAGGGCTTATGTAAATGATTGATCTTCACTGATTTAAAAAACTTTTTGAAGATAGAACTCTTGGGGGTTATTTTGTCTTAAACTTTAGCTAAGGACAGGAAAAAAAATCAGTGTAGAAGAAGTTTATATAGGACTGCTTTAAGATTCTCAAAGACAGGAAGTGTTTCTATGGCTGGCCATCTGATTGGACTCTTTCCTAGTTATCTCACATGGTAGCCTGGTACCCAGCTACCAAGCAAAATGTCTAAGTGGTATGGTATTTGCCAACACAAACAAAAGACCAACATGGAAAAAAGAAATCATTGTGTATATATTGTTTAAAAGATAAATAACGAATAAGTGTGAAACATATTTTCACACATGGCAAAACCCATGAAGGTGAAAGCAAAGGGAGAGAGACAGGCCAGTAGAGTGGGCTCCTGATGAGTGGCAGCTCTGGCCCTGTACAAGGAAAAGAGTGGTGGCGACCAAAGCCCGGCACGTACAAGACCAGCCCCAGGGAGTGTGAGTGACCCGCAGCGTGGCAAACAGGGCGGGCTAATGACATGGCACGTCAGTTTGCGCAGCAGTGGGCACAGGCAAGGGGCACAGGGCAGGCATGCGGGCAGGGCGCAGTTGTCCCCCCAGCACTAGAGGACCTCTTGACGAGAGGTCATTGGCCTCCCAGAAGAGGCCCAGCCATGGTCTCCACTCAGCCGAAAGCCATTGCTAGGAATGTGGTGACCCAGACCAACCTCTGAAACCACGTGGCTGTCCCGGTGTCCGGCTGCAGGGAGTGCCCGAGCCTGTTGCTTGTGCCAGAGACCAGCAGAGACACCACCTGCGTGTGGTGTGACCGGGTGAGTGACTGCTCAGCCTGGGGCAGAGCTGAGAGAGGCTGCGGAGAGCTGAGGAGCATCAGGGAGAGCATCGGGGGGGGTGAGGGGGAGAGGGAGCGGGGCAGCCACACCCGGCCGTCCCTGGGGCAGAGGCAGCTGGTGGGGGCTGCACAAGCAGTGAGGGATCCCCTGCCCTTTTGCTGCCGGGCAGAAGGAGGGGACCTAAGAGATGAGGGAGAATGGAAACAGGTCCCTGCTCGGGGCTGCAGGCAAATCCCCTCCAAGCTTCCCTCACCGTCCCAGCTGCCCTTACACAGCAAATATGGGGCTCTGGTCTGGAACCGGTTCTGGGGCCGGTCTTGTTCAATATCTTTATAGATGATCTGGATGAGGGGATCGAGTGCTCCCTCAGTAAGTTTGCAGATGACACCAAGCTGGGAGGGAGTGTTGATCTGCTGGAGGGTAGGAGGGCTCTGCAGAGGGATCTGGACAGGCTGGATTGATGGGCAGAGGTCAGCTGTATGAGGTTTAATAAGGCCAAGTGCCAGGTCCTGCACTGGGGTCACAACAACCCCATGTACCCCTGCAGGCTTGGGGAGGAGTGGCTGGAGAGCTGCCCAGCAGAAAAGGACCTGGGGGGGCTGGTTGACAGCCGGGTGAATATGAACCATCAGTGTGCCCCGGGGGCCAAGAAGGCCAACAGCATCCTGGCCTTCATCAGCACTAGTGTGACCAGCAGGAGTAGGGAAGTGATTGTGCTAACAGTTGTAAGACATTTTTGTAAGATTATAAAGTGGACAGCAATTGTCCACTTGTAAATTATGTTTACAGACAGAAATTGCATTTTTTCAGACTGTTTAGTTACCATCTGAAATAGCAGTTTCCATATTTATTTAAAAAAAGTAATCTGTAGCTTTTTACCAAGAAAGCATATTTCGGAAGAGTCAACGCTAAGCCAACAAATTAAACAACAGAAAGAATAATTTTATGAAATGTCTGTATCTCTGTGGGTTATTAGAAGGGGACAGAGATATTACTTAGACACTTGAGCTTTTTGTAACTGTACATGAGGGCAATGAACCTCCAACCCAACAAAAATACAGTGGTCTGTGCTAGCATTCAGTAAGTTATGTTCTATAAAAAATTATGCAACATATATATCTCCAGAGAAAATTTAATTGGAAATACTTAGAGTATGCATGCAGAGACTGAGGAAGAAAAAAATGCTTAAAAGACCACTGCATTTTAAAACAAACAAATGTTTTATACAGCCAGAAAGATTACTACTTCTGTTAAACTTGGAAATAACCTAGAGTTTTGAGTTACAGCTCTATAAACACATGATCACGCAAACAACTTTAATTAGGCCCTCATAGACACACCAGTTTTGAAGATACTCTTTTTTTTTTCCTAACCTTTAGTTTTATAAAACACTTATAGTAGGATGAAGAAATTTTTCTATTGGTTTAAAAAACTCAGTAACCCTGACCTGATTGTTTCAAAGCTGCAGATGCAACTGTAGAGTCACTACAATGTCACAATACTCCCAACTTCTTTTTATCATGTTCATAGAAAGTTTATTATTTTAGGGTAGCATATTTAGCTGATTCTGGGGTAGAAACAAAGCAAAACAGAAAACAGAAGCTACACGATAACTATCATACTGACATTTATATATATAATGCAGTGCTTTTACACTGTCATTAATTCTAGCCGGTATATTATTGTTCTGTTTAAACAGTTCAAACACAATTGTATTAACAGTTTATGACTTATATGACAAAAAATTTATGGCTTATAACATTTCCCATTATTTCTACAGTTTGTGGGTATAACAGAAAAGAGTAAGCACAAGCATTCACCGACAGAATCATCAAGGTGCTCCCCAACTGTCGTGTGGTCCATCAGGATGACTTCTTGAAGTGTTGGACTCCTTGGATATGGAGTCCATGACAACGGACAGACGTACTCTACTATTGGCAGTTCCATATGATAAATGCAAAAGGAGAAGAAGTACTCGTAACTATACTGTTTCTGACCCACCAGGTCTCTTTGATAGACAGATTTGGCCCAGGTACTTAAACCACAGGAAAGAAATGAAGACTAGTGGTTTTGATGTTGTTTATTGAGATGGACATTGTTACCGATTGTTACTTGCAACAATCAGATTGTTATTACCTGCAACATCCTGAAGGGCAGGGAATCTTTGTCCAGGCTGGTAGTGAAAAGAAATAAATTTAGCTGTTGTACAAAAACTTTTTCTTGATCTCTCTGCCTCCTTCTAAAATTCAAGAGCGGGACAAAGATAACCAACTATAAAAAAAAACAACAAAATGCTGGGCTCGTTACCTGAATTCCCCAAATTGTATGTGATATTTTAATGCCCCATTCTTTCCTGCCTTCCCCCAGACTAAAGGTATAAAATGTGGATTAAGGATGTTTCTATATGCTGGTTATGTCTATAAGAAAATAAACAATATTCTTCCTCTGGCAAAATGGTCCAGTAATTTTTTTTTCATCTCTTCCTTGAGAATGTAATCATTTAGTAAAGTACCAATTTATTGGAATGACAATCAAACATACCTCCCAAAGTAATACTGCAGAAATAACAATATTTATACCTGAATCAACAAGGCTGCATTAGCAATGGTTTGGTTTCAACAGATTCCTTCATTCCAGAAATTAACAAACTGGAAGACCAATAAAGTACATGTTCTTTTTTGTCAGGAATTTTGCTGCAGGGTCACCTATCACAAGAATGTTAGAGCTCACCTAGCTCAGCAAAGTTGCCAGCAACTGGGTTTCGTCTTTGTAGTTCAGCTTGGTGATGAATACTCATAAAGAGGAATGGGAACTTCTGGTAACTTTGGGCAGTGGTTGCTCTACAAAAGCAGAGAGAACATTCACCTCTTTCATACTATCACTTACTTTTCAAACCCTTTTCCAGGTTATTTTAGGGACTCAGGCTGAAAATATTTCCGATATAGGATTTCAAGAGGCTGATAAGGAAAACTGAGTTACAATCAAATGGATACCCTGACTAGAAAACTAAAGACATTTGGGTCAGTAAATATCAACCTTTCATTTGAGCCTAGCTTTTCACATTTCTCCTGTTTTCATTTCAGAGAAATCTAGAAACTATTGACATGATGTAATTAGCACATTACATTTAATCACATCATTAACACTGCCTGGCACAACTTTATGAGCATTCGTTTTAGATTTTAGAATCCCATTTTTTTTTAGTCATTAAACCAAATAAACATTATTGTCAACAACTTTGTCTCACTATTTAGAGGAAGTTGTGTACATAAACAGATCTAGCAGTTCATGTACAACAACTTGTCACCTCAGTAGTGCTCAGCCTTATACAAACATTACACTCATCTGAAACCAAGGAGTTTGTTGTATAGGTCAGCTGCCTAATAACCTGAACATCACCATGATAGATTTTAACTTCATTTGGTTTGATTCTATGGACTTTCAGTGTTCATTCTGTCACAAGTAACAATCTGAAGGACAAGTAACTGAAAATTTGATGTCTGTTTTATGAGTAATTTCTTTTATTAATCATTCTGTCAAACTACTCTGTACAAATGAAATTTATTTAAAGGGCAATGTGCTGGTTTACTACACAGCAAGCTGCAAGACAGTTTCACTTGGTCCCTAAGCTCTCATGTAAGACAGAGAGATCCTACTTTACGATGTGTCTAAAATGAATTTCAAGTGGCATTGGCATGCCAGATCTTCTTTATTCTCTTGAAAAAGATCTGTAGCAGAAACAGGATGAGTGATTTTGCACTCTTAATAAATGCAAGAACATCAAGCTTGAACAAGATTTTTACTTTAGGAAAGACATACAGTTTACACCATCCATTTCTTTAAATATCTTTAGTTAACTTAAGTTAACAAGATTTGTGAGGCTACACACAATAGTCATACAGCTTGCATGTTATAATAATAATTGATAGTATTTCCACAATAAAAAAAGGAAAAAAGTTTCTGCCAATGACAAACATAATTGTAATTACTAATAAAATTTTATAAAACATATTTCATATTTTACATTCTAATTTTCCATATCAGGACACAGAAAAAAGATAAAAGGAAATTTTAAGTAAAAGTTCAGTCTGTGGCTGGGACAGAAGAAAAATGCCCTAAATGTTAGGGAAAACCAAGTAAGAGACCTCTCTTTAGGGTTCAAAAAGGAGGACAAGCCTAAAGAAGATAATAAAGAGACATTTCTGTTTTAAGAAAAAAATAAAGGCAGTAGCTATCAAGCCCTTCTTCTGCATCATCTTTAGATCACTGCACTTACAAATAGTCCTTTACTACCTTGAATATTTTTTTTTATTTCTCCACTTGCCAAGCTTAGATTATAATTATGTAGGTATGAACATATCACTACATTTTAAATAAATAGAAAGATTATGCTTCAAAGTGAAGTCCCCCTGACATGCAGTTAAAAATCATCTACAGAGGTGGACTTCAGTGACAGGTCCTAACTAAAATAATTTCAATAGTAACGTGAATATTAATCCCATGTATTTCTTCCATATCATGTTTAGAATTCTAGTGCTGTAGTGGAGAACTCTCACTACATAATCAGTAGATCATTGCTGATGCCCCAAAAGAGTCCTAGCCCTTCTTGCCTTCCTCAATTCTCTCTTGTTCTCTTCACCTATTATTAAGGAAATACCAAGGGAGATTTCAGGCTACAAACTCACTACCTCTTCTCTAATTATAAACACATACACACACATAACTACCAGACATTTGTTCTCACTTATGTGATTCATCTGCATAAGTTCCTGAAAGAGATGACCTAACAAACCTAGCACAGACCTGACAGGATCAAGTCCTATAAGAAGAAAAAACGTGATACCTGTCTAATAAAATTCACAAGACTGAAATAATATTAAAGTATCAGAGACTGTTTAAGTAGGTATCAGTACACAAAGACAACCTGCTGAGACACCCCCAACCTCTTCCAAAAGCAAAACAAACAAAAAGAGAGAGAACCAGCCACTATATAACAACAAGTTCCAAAGAAGTTTAAATTTCAAGTTTTTGGAACTAAAACCTCAAGTACAGCTTATTGTGCAATTATCATTAAAATTAATTGTTACTGGAAAAATTAAAGATGGTAACAGTTATCAAAAAGAGACTCAGGAAGAATTCAAGCACCCACAGACTTGGGGGTCAGATTTCAATATCAAGCCAATTAGTTGAAAATACATTTAAAAAAGAAACAAACCAGAATAAAAAAATAGACACATAGATATATTATCTAATGGGGAAGTGTCTATATTGGTTTTGTAATGTGTAATAATTCCCCACCAGTGTAGTAGCAGTCTTTGACATGAAGTCACTTAAGTAGCTGAAGGTAGCTGCAAGTGTATTTGTATTTTTAAATAACTTTTAATAAGCTTTCCAACCAATGGTTCTTAATATACCCTTAGGTGTCCTAAGAATATTCTTTTCTGGACCGCAACCTAACTAAGAAATAAAAAACCAAGACTATGTATTTATGTATACTGTATAAATGGTCAACGTATATTACTGATGGAGTCCCAAAAAGATCTATGCTGAGACTTACGGTTTCCAACAAAAATCTATAAAAAAGGATAACTAGTGACAATTTTTTCCCTGATACAAATGCTGAATTCAGGATGATGAAAACAAAAGGTTACTGTAAAGAGTTAAGATGTCTGTCACCAAGGCTCTAAAGACTGAACAAACTATCCTGAAGCTAACATCACAAGGATACACTTGCAACAGGAAAACACATCTGGGACATTGGTGATTGGCTGTCAAGTACCTTTTGAATATTCAGTCAGCAGAATATCTGCAATTTAAATACCTTGCTAGACTTAATAACAGTTGTCAAAAAAGCACATTAACATGCCTAGGGGATTAATTCCCAACTTCCTTAACTGCATCTGTGTGAGTAAGGCAAGGTTCAACATGTGCTGTGTGGTCCCAGGTGAATGTATTCCCATGTTTTGTGTAATAGTAGTTCAAACTAGCTGAAATCTTTTAAAAACATTATTTAATTAAAAGACATACTTCAAATATAGAGAAATGGAAATTTTGCAAGTGAGATTCATCCACAGAACAATCTGCAAATGTACCAAATCATAACCTTGCTTAATCAAGCTCAGACAACAAATGTCCACTTGACTGAAGTTTCTGCTAAGTTTCTATAAGATCCTCATAAAGAAACTGATGAAGTAGGGGCTGAATGTGAAATCAGTGAGGTGGACTGAAATCTGTCTGAAAGACTGGTCTCAGAGTATGATATGAAGTTTAGTTGGGGGCCAGTAACTAGCAGTGTATTCCAGGGGTCAATACTGGGTCCAGTCCTGTTCAACATCTTCATTAATGATTGGAATGATGGGACAGAGTGCATCCTCAGTAAGCTTGCAGATGGCACAAAACTGGGAGGAGTGGCTGATATGGCAGAGGATTGTGCTGCCCTTGAGAGGGACCTCAACAGGCTAGAGAAATGGTCTGATGAGAACCTCATGAAGTTCAACAAGGGGAAGTGCCAAGTCCTGCAACTGTGGAGGAACAACCCCAGGCATCAATACATGCTGCGGCTCACCAAGCTGGAAAGCAGCTTTGCAGGAAAGGACCTGGGGGTCCTGGTGGTCACGAAACTGAACAGGAGCCAGCAATGTGCCCTTGTGACAAAAAAGGCTAATATTATCCTGGGCTGCATTAGACAAAGCATTGCCAGGAGCTCAAGAGGTGACCCCTCCCCTCTGCTCAGCACTGATGAGGCCACACCTGGAGTTCTGGGCTCAGATCTGGGCTCCCCACTACAAGAGAGAGAGGGACATACTGGAGAGAGTCCAACAAAGGGCCACTAAGATGATGAAGGGACTGGAGTATCTCTCTCCTATGAGGAAAGGCTGAGAGAGGTGGAATTGTTCAGCCTGGAGAAGACAATGCTCAGGTGGATCTTATGAAAGTTTGTAAATACCTGAAGGAAGGCTATACAGAAGACGGAGACAGGTTCTTTTCAGTGGTGCCCAGTGAGAAGACAAGAGGCAATGGGCAGATACTGAAACACAGGATGTTCCCTCTTAACATCTGGAATCACTTTTTTACTGTGAGGGTGATTGAGCGTTGGCACAGGTTTCCCGGAGAAGCTGTGTAGTCTCCCATCTTAGAGATATTCAAAAGCTACCTGGACATGGTCCTGGGCAACCCGGTCTAGGTGTCCCTGCTTGAGCAGTGGGGTTGGACCAGGTGACTTCCAGGGGCCCCTTCCAACCTCAACCATTCTGTGATTCTGTGATTCTGTGATTCTGTGACTGAAGTTACCATCTCCCTCATTTTTCAAACCCACACACAAGGTGTGATACATGTGGTCTTGTAATATATCTCTCTTTCCTATTTTGCTTTTAATTTCTAAATTTTGGGGAGACAGGTTACAGTACAGTAGATTTCTCTTATTGCACAGTAGCCTGAAAAAACATGACCTTAGGACAAATAATGATATTCCCATTGGGCCGGGTTGTAAACCATGCAAACTGACATAGGCCTACTGAAGTCTGTTCGCATCAGTTGAAGCATCTGTTCTTTTAATACTCTTTGTTTTGTTTAAGGCTATGTAAATAAAGCCACACCACCCAAGTAACAGAAGGCAAAGACAGGGACTGGGAGAATGAAGAATGAAGAATTGCCCACAAGAAAATCACATTCAAGACCATCGAAGGAACCTGAAGGTACACAAGTCCATGGGACCTGATGAGATGCACCCATGGGTCCTGAGGGAATTGGAGGAGGAAGTTACTAAGAGAAATTGTGGCAGTCCAGTGAACTTCCCATTGATTGGAAAAGGGGAAACAGCCTCCATTTTTAAAAAGGGAAAAAAGGAAGACCTGAGGAACTATAGGTCAGTCAGTCTCACCTATGTGCCCAGAAAGATTATAGAGCAGATCCTCCTGGAAACTATGCTAAGGCACATGGAAAATAAGGAGGTAATTCATGACAGCCAACATGACTTTAGTAAAAAAAAAATCATGCCTGACTAATTTGGTGGCCTTGTACGATGGGGTTATAAGTGGATAAGGGAAGAGCGACTGATGTCATGTACCTGGACTTGTGCAAAGCATTTGATACTGTCCCAGAGGACATCCTTGTCTCTATATAGGAGAGACATGGATTTGATGGATGCACCACTCGATGGCTGTGGAACTGGGTGGAAGGTCACACTCAAAGAGTTGCAGTCAATGGTTTGGAGACCAGTGACAACCAGTGCTGTTTACCATCTCTGTCAACAACATGGATAGTGGGACTGAGTGCACCCTCAGCAAATTTGATGACAACATCAAGCTGTGTGGTGCAATTGACGTGCTGGAGGGAAGGGATGCCATCTAGAAGGACCTGGACAGGCTTGAAAGATGGACCTGTGCAAACCTCATGAAGTTCAACAAGGCCAAGTGCAGGGTCCTGCACCAGGGTCAGGGCAATCCCAAGCACAAATACAGGCACAATCCCTGAGAACAGGCCTGCCAAGAAGGATTTGTGGGTGTTGGTTGATGAGAAACTCAACATGAGCTGGCAATGTGTGCTTGCAGCCCAGAGGGGCATCCTGGGCTGCATCCAAAGAAGCGTGGCCAGCAGGTTAAGGGAGGTGATTCTGCTGCTCTGCTCCGCTCTGGTGAGACCCCACCTGGAGTACTGCATCCAGCTCCGGAGCCCCCAGCAGAAGAAGGACATGGACCTGTTGGAGTGAGCCCAGAGGAGGTCCACGAAGATTATCAGAGGGCTGGAGCACCTATGCTATGAAGACAGGCTGAGACAATTGGGGATGTTCAGCCCGGAAAAGAGAAGGCTCCAGGGAGTCCTTATAGCAGCCATTCAGTTCTTAAAAAGGGGTCTACCAGAAAGCTGGAGAGGGACTTTTTACAAGGACATGTAGTGATAGGACAAGGTGTAATGGATTTAAAATGAAAAAGTGTATACTTAGATTAGATATAAGGAAGAAATTCTTCACTGTGAGGGTGGTGAGGCACTGGAACAGGTTGCCCAGAGAGCTTGTAGATGCCCCATCCCTGGAAGTGTTCAAGGACAGGTTGGATGGGACTTTGAGCAACTTGTCTAGTGGTAGGTGTTCCTGCCCATGGCAGGGGGTCTGGAACTAGCTAATCTTTAAGGTCCTTTCCAACCCAAGCCATTCTATGATGAAAAAAATAGTTTCAAAGTACTTAAAAGCCATATAAATTGGTCTGGAAACAAACTATCAACCTAAAGATGAAGTTTTCATTTAAAACAAATTAACACAGCAAAGATAGAAACTGAAAATAATTTGGTTCCTACCCAGATCAAAGGTAGTAGAAATCACACCTTCCTATTTTTTGGTAAGATGTTCATGGCGTTGTTTACCTCTGTCATAGAATCATGCAATCATAGGATCATAGAATGGTTTGGGTTGGAAGGGACCTTAGAGATCATCTAGTTCTAAACCCCCTGCCATGTGCAAGGACACCTTCCACTAGACCAGGTTGCTCAAAGCCCCATCCAACCTGTCCTTGAACACTTCCAGGAATGGGGCATCCACAACTGCTTCATTTATGGCTTCTTCAGTCAATAGGTATAGCTCCACAAAAAAAAAAAAAAAGGTAACTAATACATGTCATGTCTTTAAATATATCATTCTCTTTCAGAAGCTCCTTCTCATATGCATTAGTCCTTTGGCTCTAATAGTCATGAATCTCTTAATCCCTATCTTAAATAACTGCAAGATGGTTCATATGTATTTATTCTTATGCCAACATTGTCCATTAGCTTAAATATCTCTTCTCCCTTCCTGCAATTTAGCTTTCATATGCATTTATAAAAAGCAATCATAACTTTTCTACCTTTGTTCTGACATACAGATCAAGCCAAACTTTTCTAACCTGTTGCCCTTTTATGATGGATTCTTCCTTACTCTGAGCATACTACTGGCACTTCTGACCTTATTTTAGTCTACTTTCTTGGAAAGGAATAGGTGACTGTATACATAATTTTGCAAATCAAATTCTGTCTGTGACCAATATAGATCATGATTATGTCCCTGTCTCAGTGGAAATGCTTTTTTTCTTGGTTCATCCTGTGATCACATTAGTTTTTTTTATAGTTACATGGCTTTAATACATCAGAGTTGTAATGTAATCAATTAGTTTATCTATGTTTTTCCTCTCCTTTAGTATTTCCTTCAGATTTTATACCTTTCCCTCTTCTCTTTAACACTAATCTTAAACCTGTCATCAGATGCAATTCTTTTATTCCATGTTGACAGTATACTCTAGTTTTGTATCAGCATTACTAATCATTATACTTTTAATTTCGAGGGTCTCATCGGTCTCAAAATAGTGTATATATTAAGTCCAAGACAAATACTTCAAGATTTCCAATACTAGTTTCCCACTCCGTATTTTCATGTTGCTAGGAGAACTCTCATTTAGCAAATTCCTATGCACCTGCATCTTCTTCTTTTCCAGGTCTACAGATAACTCCTCATATGACACTACATCAAAGGCACTATTTCAATCCACATTTGAAAAGAGACCATCTTGTCTATCTAAAAACAATCAAATGTCTTGTGAAAGAAATATAGCAGATTATTTCAGTAAAATTATTTTGCAGTAAACCATAACACATTTTATTTCAGCTTCCATCAACTTAGTAATTTTAATTATTTTCACACTCAGGTTTTTTTTCTCTAAATGTCTCTATGCCGATGAGGTCAGACTAGTAAGTCTGTATCTGCCTTACTCTCTAGGTATTTATTATTTTCCAATCTGACATTATTAGTCATGATTTGACAATTTATAGAAAATGGAAGGTAGTTTTCACATGCCAGTTCATACAGAATTATGGAATAAATAATTTAATATCTTTATTTTCCATGGATTCAAAGCTATGCATTTCAGTTACACCCAAGAACATTCCTCCTATTAGCCAAATTTAATAGTCCTCTTAGTTAATGTCTGTATTCATGTTGATTATTTATTTCTGTATTTACCACAGCTTTACTGTCCAATCTAATCTTACGCCACAGCAGCTGTTTCCTAACTTACTTTATACAGTTCAAAACCCATCACCTCTATCTTTCAATATCTTTTGCTAGATATGTCATCATGTCTTTGAGTAGGTCTCATTTTATCCCAAATCCATCTGTTAATTGTAAATGGATTTTCTAAATCAGAAACATGTTTAAGACTAGAATTTCCCTCCCAAGTCTAAGCAACCATTATTTCTCTTGGTCAGATGACTAAGTAAAGTCTAGAAAGAAGTCTGAAATGTCTCTATATGTTAGTTGGAATCATTATCAATAGATTTCTAGTAAACCATACAACAATGTTCTGTTTCCAGGATGGATCTAGGAGCTTAGACTGTGTATAGTAAATTCCACAGGATTGGAATTACATTAATTTTGCATTCAGCTCAGGAAATGAAAATGTATTTCTGCAGCCTGAAACTAATGCCAAGGATTTATTTTAGAATTTAAATAAAGCTCAATTTTGACAGCCATTACTTAAAAAGGAAGATATTTTTTGTTTATCTGACATACTTTAAAGGGAAGCAAGCAAATCAAGCCAGAACAAATAGATTTGTATGTGAGCACAAACACTTAATTATGGAATCGCTCCAGCCTTCATGTCATTTGGTCAAGGTTCTCTTTCCCCTCAAGCAGAAAAATAGTCTGCCAGCAGCTAATGAGGTGAAAACAAACAGTGATAATTAGAAATTGTATAATTAACATATTTTACACTGTAAATATTGATTTGTTGAAAAAGAGTTTGATGTGTTTGATAAGTTTGCAAATTTAAAAGTGGAAAAGACAAAGAATATTTTTTAAGGAAAAATTATCTGATTCCATAAAGTATAATTTAATTCCTATTTTTCGTTTGTTACTTCTGAAATGTTGAATTGCATCCAATGTGTTAATATCTCACCATAGAGATATCAATTTACACTTTGTTACATAGTGACATTAAATATTATTTTAAAATAATTAAGTAATTACCATTATGTTTTTTACGTTATTTTAACCTTCTCTTCAATGGGAAAAATACAATCAAAACAATCAAACTGTACTATAAAACTACAGTACAGCCCCTCCAATTTACATGGCAGAGTAAACGGGACTGGGTGACAATCTTGAAAGGCAAAGGGGCCCAGGAAGGCTGGACGTTCTTCAAGAAGGTAGTCTTAAAGGTGCAGGAGCAGGTGGTTCCCATGTGCCATAAGATGAACTGGCGGGGAAGATGACTGGTCTGGATGAACAGGGAGTTTTTACTGGGACATAGTGAAAAAGGGGGAGCTTACTACTTTTGGAAGAAAGGGCAGGCAGCTCAAGAAGCATACAGGGCTCCCTTTAGGTAATGCAGAGAGAAAATTAGAAAGGCAAAAGCTCAGCTAGAACTCAGTCTGGCCACGGTTGTAAGAGATAAGAAAAAGTGTTTTTACATATATATTAACAACAGAAAGAGAGCCAAGGAGAATCTCCATCCTGTATTGGATGTGGGGGGGGTGGGGAGGGAGGAACATTGTCACCAAGGATGATGAAAAGGCTGAGGTACTTAATGCCACCTTTACCTGAGTCTTTAATAGCCAGTCCAGGTATCCTCAGGGTATTCAGACTCTGAGCTGGAAGACGGGGATGGAGAGAAGAATAAAATTCCCATATCCAGGAGGAAGCAGTTAACGATCTGCTATGCCACCTGGACACTCACAAGTCCATGGGGAATGATGGGATGCACCCAAGAGTACTGAGGGAGCTGGCAGAGGAGCTTGTCAAGCCACTCTCCATCATTTATCAGCAGTCCTGGTTAACAGGGGAAGTCCCAGACAACTGGAGACTTGCCAGTGTGACACCCATCTACAAGAAAGGCCGGAAGGAGGATCCTGGGAACTACAGGCCTGTCAGCTTGGCCTCAGTACCGGGGAAGATTACGGAGAGGTTCATCTTAAAGGTGCTCACAGGGCATGTGAATGACAACCAAGGGATCAGGCCTGGCCAGCATGGGTTCATGAAAGGCAGGTTCTGCTTGACCAACCTGATCTCCTTCTATGACCAGATGACCCACCTCGTGGATGAGGGAAAGGCTGTGGATGTTGTCTCCATGGACTTTGGTAAAACCTTTGACAGCATCTCCCACAGCATTCTCCTGGAGAAACTGGCTGCTCATGGCTTAGACAGGTTTACTCTTTACTGGGTATAAAACTGGCTGGATGGCCAAGCCCGGAGAATTGTGGTGAATGGACTTAAATCCAGTTGGTGGCTGGTCGCAGGCGGTGTTCCCCAGGGCTCAGTTTTGGGGCCGGTCTTGTTAAATATCTTTATCAATGATCTGGACAAGGGGACAGAGTGTTCCCTCAGTGAGTTTGCAGATGACACCAAGTTGGGTGGGAGTGTTGATCTGCTGGAGGGTAGGAGGGCTCTGCAGAGGGATCTGGACAGGCTAGATCCATGGGCTGAGGTCAACTGTATGAGGTTCAATAAGGCCAAGTGCCAGGTCCTGCGCTTGGGTCACAACAACCCCATGCAATGCTACAGGCTTGGGGAGGAGTGGCTGGAGAGCTGCCCAGCAGAAAAGGACCTGGGGGTGCTGGTTGACAGCCGGCTGAACATGAGCCAGCAGTGTGCCCAGGTGGCTAAGAAGGTCAACAGCGTCCTTGCCTGTATGAGAAATAGTGTGGCCAGCAGGAGTAGGGAAGTGATTGTGCCCCTGTACTCGGCACTGGTGAGGCCGCACCTCCAATACTGTGTTCAGTTTTGGGCCCCTCACTACAAGAAGGATGTTGAGGTGCTTCTTGACCATGTCCAAAGAAGGGCAACAAAGCTGGTGATGGGTCTGGAGCACAAGTCTGCTTAGGAGTGGCTGAGGGAACTGGGGTTCTTCAGTTTGGAGAAGAGGATGCTGAGGGGAGACCCTATCTCTCTGTACAACTTCCTGAAAGGGGGTTGTGGGGAGGCAGGTGTTGGTCTCTTCTCCCAAATAAGTAGTGATAGGACAAAAGGAAATGGCCTCAAGTTGCACCAGTGGAAGTTTAGATTGGATATTAGGAAAAATTTCTTTATGGAGAAAGTGGTCAAGCATTGAAACAGGCTGCCCAGGGAGATGGTGGAGTTACCATCCCCGGAAGTGTTCAAAAAACTTGTGGACATGGCACTTCGGGACATGGTTTAGTGGGCATGGTAGTGTTGGGTTAACAGTGGGACTTGATGATCTTAGAGGTTTTTTCCAACCTTAATGGTTTTGTGATTCTATGATTCTAGATTTCATCACACATGGAGAAATCGACTGTGATTTACAGTAGTTTCTCAGTGCTATATTGGAGCATATTCACAGGTTGCATTTATCATGTTAAGGATTACTTTACATTCATGGAGACTTAAAAAGTTTTGAGATCTGCATCTGCATCATCCTCTAGAGATGTCCCTCTCTGTTTCAGTTTAGGATAGACGGAGATCTTAACATGTGTAAGACATTAATTTAGCATCTTTCAGGTCAGTGAACTCTTCCTGGGCCAAAGCTGTATGATCTATAGCATGTGGGCTATAATCTTAACTCTGTACAAGTCATCCAGGTTTGAAATTTCTTGACATTAAAAAATTCTATAACCACAGTCTTGGCATTATTTTTTTCTACAAAAATACACTTGAGAATGCAGGTGCAAAATTTCTATTAATTCTGTAGGTAATTACATTTTTTTACTCTGATCCACATTACAGGCCTATTGAATATTCTGCTCTCGTTGTCCACCTGCAGAACTCCCATTGACAGGAACTTGAATACTGCATAGGGAATTAGTACATGAAGTGATGCTTTGGATGGGAATGAGGAAGTCTCCTGCAGATCTAACTGTCTCAGTTCTGGTTCTGCAGAGGCTGAGATAGACTGGGAGGAAAAGAGAAGCATGGTGTATGACAAAGAAAGAGGACTTAGTGGATTTATTCCATACTTCTGATTTTCAATAGTGTTACTGCAGTGATTTCCACAGAGCCCTACTGAATGAGAAAGTAAAAACTGGCATCATTGTTATGTTGTAGGGAAGGATCTTCAGTAACAGTGGACATCTGTTCTTAAGCCAGCCAATGCTTTTTGAAAGTCAAAGTAGTTTTGGACGTAGCATGTTCATTAATTCTTACAGAAGAACAATAAATGCCAAAAACAGGTTGGATACAACTATTTTTGGTTTAGTCTAATTACCTTAATCAATTAGGTTTAGCAGTTTCTAAAAGTAGACAGTGTGAACCCTACAGGAGTAGAGTGGTAGGAATTACTACCTGTGTGCAAGAGGGGTCAGGAATACTCCCTTATCACAGGATGCTACTGAAGTACAGGCCCTCGACTCTAGTACATCTCTTTGAAATTAATGTTTTTACTTTATCCCCCACTCCCTATTCCTGCAGCCAAATGAACAATAATTGCCTTGTATTTTCCTCCACTCCCTCCCTGCCCCAAGATCTATCTGCACTGGAACCACTACAGTGAAACAAAACATATGAAAATTAGTCTGTCAAGAATACACTTAAGACCAAGTATGAGCATACTAAACTATTTCATTTGAAAGGGACATGCGCTGTTTCAGAAATGAGATTCGAAGAGCCAAGTGTAATTCACCACTGCAGAAAGACAGAAGAATTAGAGATTGAACAGAAATAGTTCTGAAATAGCACAAGAAGTGAAACATAACTTTAGACTAATGTCCCAGTCAGGAACATACATTTTAATCAGAAAATGTAGAGTCCTAGAGATTAACCTGCAAAGAAATTCAGTGGCTTCCAGATAAGATTTCAGGTCAGAGCTGATATTAATTTACCAGACATCTAAATACACCCGCTGTAATTCACTTTTTTTAAAAAGATATGAATAAAGTCATCCTTTACAGTGGCATTGCATTTATTGCATATGTCTGTATGAAGAAACCCATCCTATATTGCAGGCTGAGCCCACCTGTATTTATAAAAACTTAGATAATGATCTGAATAAGAAAGAATCATTCTCTGTCATGGTAAAAATACAATCTAAATAGCAATGGGAGTGTATAGGAATTCAACCTTCTCAAATTTTATAACTTTATTTTTTCTACTAATTTCCTATCAAATAATGTATTAGACCTAGTCAATAATAAACAATTTTTATCACCAAATATCGTAATATATATGTGTATGTAAAACTAATACGCTAAGACCTTTTGCTTAAGTATATTCTCTTTGCTCTCAGAAGTAACAGTTAGAGACCTCACATGCTCAGAATTGGAAAACAACTTAAGAGATGACAAATTCTTTCCTTGTGCTCTAACAGTTTGCATGCTTTAAATATTTTTCCTCCATGGTTTTCTGCGTAGGCATACATATAAGATTCACAGTACATGTCTATGATTTCGGGGTCTGCAATAGGTCAAAACAAAAGCAATTCAAATGTGAATGAAGTCTGGGCCTGTATGTAACTGAAACTCTTCTATCAGCCATCTATAGCTAAAAAAAAGAGCTGTGAGTTTACTCCTCTTATTTAATATATCATAAAAATAATGTGGTTTCCGTCTAAAGCATAGAGAATACACCACAAATAAATATTGTATATTTTCCTATTTAAAAACTTTTTTCTGCTACACCCAACGTCGACCTATTAAAACATTACATGATAGGTATGTATATATGTATATAATTATCAATATTTATCAGCATATAAACTCTACTTTCAATCTATGCTATGCTTGTGGTAATACCTTTAAGGCATCTATAAGATCTTTGGCAAAGTGTTACCTCATGTTATTAAACAGAAACTCTGACAGAAGGTTCTCCCATCATCTGTTATTATTGCATGTTGTATTGTTGATCATCAAGAGAAGGCCAAGTGAAGATTAATGATGTGTTCTCCTCTAGTAATAACTACTTCCCAGAATCAGGCTAATAGAAAGTTAAAAGTAAGGGAAACTGATAAAAAGAGGATCTGTACTTTAGAGATGGAAACCCAAGTAGATCAATCAGTCCCTTGAGACATATCAACAACATGGTGTGGTGGTGCATCCCTTCCCCATCCCCTTAGCCTTGTACCTGGGCCACTCTAAATCACCTGACAAGCCTTAGATTCTGAACAAAGGGTTTGTCAGCTGAGAACCCCTCAACTGTACCAAGCACTCTTGTGTAGCCAAGGAGGAGAATGGCACTGAGTGTATCAGGAACCGATTGCCTAAACAAGGTACAGAACACGAACAGAACTAATCAATTATCTCCAGACAATCCTGGTAATGGTACTGTTAAAACTTGAGAAATCACCTGCCTGGATTGTGGAAACTCACTGATGCCTAAAGTCAATCATCTCCCAGTCCTATAAACAGTGAGCCCAACTGAGATCCTTTGAGCTCTCCTGGACCACAGCAGGCTGCGACAAGCACCTCCCTCTGACGGGGACACCTCTCAGAGTCCATGAATTGTGATCAGCTCAGAGGCTTGACTGTGCACCCGTTGAGCGATGCAAAGCATTTGATGTGAGTATTTGACTGAATTCAAGGGGGATATTTAATAGGTGTCTCTATCTCTACACTTATATGTGTGTGTGATTAAGGAATCTTAGTAAGTTTTAGGTTGATCATGCTGCTAAGTTTTATATGATTTGATACTGTGATTTTTCTCAATATCATTAGTGAATTTAATTGCTGTTATTTTGTGTCAGATGTTGCCATCCTAAAGCTACACCAAGCACAACATATATCTCTACACCAGAATCCCCGACACCCTACCCCTTTAGTCATAAACCGCTGACCAAGACTGGGATGAGGAGTGGATTCAGACGCACCTAGTCTCCTTTCTGAGAAGGAGTTTAGAAAGCAAGGGGGTCAGCTCTGAACCTCGTGACTCAACAGGAGGACATTCCTTTACTTCCCTTACCTAACCTGAGTCATAAGCCATTGACCAAGTCTGGGGCTAGGGGTGGATTTCAGTCCACTCTGAACCTTATGACTCAATGGGAGGATCTCCCCTACTTTCTCTCATCAATATACATATTAACTTGGTTTGATACAGGAGTAAATCATTCCAATCTAATTGTAATTTGGTTTCTCTTTGTATACCTTTTCCATGTTGAATAAGTAATAGAGTGCACCTTGCCATTGAATTCTGTTAAGTTGTGCTTTTTATATATTTATATTAAAATCATTCTTTTTCTGATATCTTTGGTGGTGATTCTTTATGAGGCGTAATTATTCATTCGTGACACATGGACCACAAAAAAATAAATAGCATTTTATTTATTTTAGGAGAACATTTAGTTACATAGTTTCCTAACTCAACATTAGGATTAAAAAGAATACAGGTAATGTGACATTATAGTGGGTGTCTCCTACAGGCCACCTAACCAGGAAGAACAAGCGGATGAGTCCTTCTACAGACAAATAGAAGCAACCTCACATTTGAAGGCCTTGGTCCTCATGTGGGACTTCAACCGCCCTGTTATTTACTGAAGGAACAAAACAGCAGGACATAAGCAATCCAGGAGGTTGCTGGAGAGCATTGACAACAGCTCATCCAAATGCTAGAGAGGCCAACAAAGAGGGGTGCTCTGCTGGACATCATGCTCTCCATACTCACCAACTGCAAAGGGAAAAGGCAGCCTTGGCTGCAGTGACCATGAGATGATGGAGTTCAGGATCCTGAGGGGAGAGAGGACATTCACAATGCTGGACTTTAGGAGACCATCTGCTTGGAAGAGTTGGGTGGGATAGGGCCCTAGAGGGAAGAGGGGCCCAAGGATCACCTCATCCAAGCTCAAGAGTGGTCTATCCCAACAAACAGGAAATCAGGCAAAAAAGCCAGGAGGCCTGTGTGGATGAACAAGGAGCTCTTGGCCAAACTCAAGCAGAAAAAAGAAGCCTGCCCGGGGTAGAAACAAGGACAGATAACCCAAGAGAAATACAGAAACATTGTGTGAACATCCAGGTATAAGGTAAGGAAAGATAAAGCCCAAATGGAATTGAAACCAGTCAGGGTTGTCAAAGACAACAAGGGCTTCTATGAGTACCTAGGTGACAAAAGGAAAGGCTAGGGAAAATGTGGACCCATTGCTTCATGAGACAGGGCACCTGGTTAAATAGGTCATGGAAAAGGCTGAGTTTCTGAATGCCTTTTTCACCCCTGTCTTTACTAGCAAGACCGGCCTTCAGGACTCACAGACTCCAGAGACCAGGGGGAAAAGCTGGAGCAAGGAAGACACACCCTTGGTGGAAAGGTTCATGGAATGCATAAGCAAACTGGACATACATAAATCCATGGGCCCTGATGGGATGCACCCAGAAGTGCTGAGGGAGCTAGATGATGTCATTGCAAGGCCACTCTTGATAATCTTTGGTTGATCATGACAAATGGAAGAAGTACCCAAAGACTGGAGGATTCTATAATATGTTTTCCACCTTCATCTCTTCTGAACTGTTCAAGGAGGAATATAAAGAACTTAGTTTATTTATTGCAATAGGCATGTTGGAAGTAGAGATATTTAGAATCAATGTATCTACCAAATACATCTATTCATCCTAATGCTTAAAAAAATTCTCCAACCACACTCACAATTAAATGTACTGGAAAAATCTTAACAATTTTTCACTTCTTACAGGAAAATACATTGTTAAATAAAAGCAAATACTGTACCTTAGACTAATAATTTCTCAGAAAGAGCAATCATCTGTGGAACAAATATATTCCTTTGACTGTTTTTTAATGAGAGTGAATCGTGCATCTGAGGAGTCAATTTTCTATTGTTATTAGCAATTGCAACCAGTTCACTACCAGACATTGCATTTTATATTGGCACTTGCTACCAGTTCACGTCTCACCTTGGCATATGCATACCTGGAGAATTGAAGTAACAATTTAACATTTATGAAGTAGTAGAGAAAAAAAGTGCTAAGAAATTGAAAGTAAGTTCTGGTCTTCCAGTTGTTGAATTTGCCAAATTAATTTGCTTATTACTGAACTTAATTTTAGACACATTTGTGCCACACTTGGTTCATTTATTTCACTCCAATCCAAGAGCAAAAAAAAGATAATTAGTCTTTTTTTTTTTTTTTTTCACATTTGCTTCTGAGAAAGTGAGTGATTCAATAAAGGAAACACTTGAAATGGCTGTATAAACAGTTTTCTGAGTTCTTTGATGTTCCCTTCCTGGAGCATGTCAGGATTTTCATGCCTAAATATTCTTACCTAGTTTTCAGTTAAAGATGGATTTACACACTTCTGAAAAGCAAAATACTCTAGAATAAATCTCTACAAAAGATTTTCAGGGAAGCTGAAAGTCCCATTCACTCTCAAATAAAAGGTGTTATAGCAGCGGGACTCACAAATACATAACTTGTATTGTTATTACAAAGAGTATTGAACTGATATAAAAAGGCATTATTAGAAATTTTTTCCACAGAGATTCTCAACATATAGAAAATCACATTAGTATTTATGACTTAAGCCACATAGTATGTTCAACATTAAGAAAGAAACAAAAAATAATCTGCAGTCGAACTGAAACTTCAGTCATAAACCATCAACAGCCCTATTGTCTTCTCCTCTGTTTGAGACTTTGAGACATTCAAAAGATGATTAGATCATTATTTACCATTGAACACCTCTAATTGACCTCACAAGCTATTTCAGTTGCTGACTAATCTAAAATAGCATTTTCATTTCAACCTATGCTAAATCTGACAGAATAAAATGTTTAAAATTTAGTTTAATGGCCCTTTTGAACACAGTTAGAAAGAGTATTTATCTCACTGTTAAAAAATCTTTGAGTCTTCTTCCTGGTCAGGAACAAAAATGTGGGAATTCTGAAAAGCTATAAAGTCTTTCAGGTAATGAACCTTTACTTCGTAAAAGCTGTAGGAGACTACAGGACTGGCTGAAAATAAAAAAGCAAAAAGCCTTCAGGAAATATACTGCAGTTTCTGATTAACTAGTTTGGCTAAAATTTTTTGTTTGTCATCTCCAGTGAACTTCTTGATTCTTAAAACCATACCCAGAAAAGTGATTAATCCATCACCTTAAATCAAAATGTTCATCGTTGAAATTCCTCTTCTGATGAATCCAAATTCAAGAAGCTTACAGGCACCATATATTTTCCACATAAAATGTCCCCTAACATTATCCCTTCTGTATCTAGAAGATTTGGCAGTGCTGATATTTTTCTCAAGGCTGTGGAGTAACCTTTTCTATATCTCCGCTTTCTTGCACAGCCATGCTGTGGTAGGCACTCCCAAATCATGCCAATTAGCCTAACACCTGTGTAAAATGCTGCAATAATCACCACCTTCTTCTAAAGAACAGTTTGTTGCATTCATTCACCAACTTCATTCAGACCTCTCCTTGATGTTCAGTTCTTTTCTCTGCCTTAGAGGTGTTGAACATGTTTCTCCCTTAAAAGTGTTCAGCTATATCTAGTGCTCTGAGCTGCTGTGTGCTGGGAGAGCAGAGCACACCACCCTTTCTGATAGAGGTCTGCTATTTTACAGGAGAGAATAAAATAATTTTTAGATCAGACGGAGCCTGTAAGTGAGACTTTAATGCAGATAGCTTAAAGTGGGTAGGAAACTTCAACTTGATTGCTATTGCGGACACCTGTGGGTATCCAGTTTCCAGACACTGTTACAGAGGTTGATTATGTATTTCACTGAGACTGCAAAAAGTTGCTTTGTCCTTAAAAAATAGTATATACAATCTGATCTAGGTTACTTGTTGCTGCGATTAACTTCTCCCGTAGTCCCCAATATAATTTGCATTTTCTCATTTTTATTAACAAAAGTGAATATGTATCTTATTAACAAAAGTGACTATTGAAGAGGCTTGTATGGCATTATAAGAGCAACTGAAAGATTGTGGTACAGGTGATTTGTAGTCTGAACGGATTACTATTACTACCCTGACTATAAAGTAGTATTCTGCCCTGGTTAGAAACATTCTTTCCTCTGTACTTTTAAACCAGATTTGTTTACTGCTAAAGATTTGCCAGTGACAAACTCCATTTGAGTGGAGTGAAGACTCTCAATAATGATGAAACAAGAGGGAAGACAGCTGAAAAACAACTTAGTTACAGTGCAATGTTCTATGTACCTTTCTTCCCTGCATCAGTTATAGGCATCTCGCATCTCATACAATTGCAAGAAATTTCTTGGCACATCTTCAGCTGCTTGCTTTCTCAAATTTCAACTCAGCTCTTAAAAATCTAGTACACATCTTTTTTTTTTTTTTTGCCACTATCTGCTTTATGATGGCTGCATTTCCATTTTCTGAAAGAAATATATTTGACCTCCATGGGTTTTAAACACAGCTAGATTTCTTTTTTACTGAAGAAAATAATGTAAACCAGATGGTTTCATATAGCTGCAGATTTATATGTTCAGTTTTATCTCATTAAACTGCTACCATTCCAACAAAAGAATGCAAAATAGTGTGGGATTTTTAATCTGATACCTTCATTATGGACAAATATGCAGTTTTTCATAAGACAAAAAATACCATAGAGCAATACTTTATGGTGGCTGTGGTAGTGGTGGTAAACAAAACCACACTGCAAAAAAAATCCAAGTGTGGTGAGTTGGATCATGATTCTCAAGACTCTTTGCACAGCAATGAATATCTGTAAGAGTCCATCCTCACTTGTAATTCAGACTTCTGTTTCACAGCCCATTTTAAAAGGAAGGAATTCAGGTATTTCAGACCCATTCGTAAAAGGTGGTAGGTAAAACAGGGAGAGAGTGTGCAAAAATCTTCTTCCCTCCACATGTCCTAGCATGACAGACTAGTTAAGGACTGATACAGCACCAATGTAAATGTGAAAACAGAGCCTTCCCTCCACATGAGAAAATAAGTGGTGGGAAGGGAACAGATTTTCTTAAGCAGCTAGGACTTACCCCGGTTTGCTCCAGCAAGCACAGTACCTCATAGGTGTTAAACTCCTCATTGCAAGTGAAGACACTGCAGGGCTATTCCAAATGCAGACATTCCTTTATGCACAAAAGAGCTGGGGAACTTGCCACAGAGGCAGGTCTTAGCTCTTAACCTTCTGCCATCACTGGAGCATAGCTTGCATTTCCACTGTGAAGAATGCAGATTGTGTTGGCAATATGGAATGGAAGAGAAGATGAGAATTAAGGCAGGCGCAAAGCCCCCTTCCCCTTTCATTCCCATTAGTTCCACAAGTAAGCACAATAAATACTTGTAAGTATACTGCAGTATAGATTGAATAAGAATCAAGAAAGAACAGATAAAGACTTCGCAGGACTTTCCTGCTGTAGAGGACGGTATAATGTCTTCTGCTTCGGGCACACTCTAGAGCAACTGTTCAGCTGAGACTGTCCAACTCTATTAACAGACCATGAGTGCATTACCGTGAGCTACATGGTAATGACCCCAAAGCAATTGCATTAAAAAACCAAATTATCTTATCTTTGCCTAAAAAATATTCTTCCAGGATCAGAGAAGAAGGAAGGAATGTTTTATTTATGGCTATCTATTTTAAAAGATCAAAAAAATTAGTGTTCATTAACATATCAAAATCATAATTATGTTCCTTGCAGAATGCTGTTTAACAAATTTAAACCTATAATGAATGATATGATAAACCAACAACAAAAATATTGCTCTGTAGCTTATTAAGAATTATTTCTTTATATCTATATCCTGTCACTTAGTGTCTGGACAGTTGCAAAATGTATCTTTCAGGTGTATGTTCTTTATTTCCACAAGAAATCCTTCTTTTATAATAAGCCTGGTATCACCAGATTATATAGTTTAAAAATCTTTTCCTTTCTCCTTTTCTTTTTTATGTTTGACCATTCAATTTTAAAGGGAGAGAAAAACTGCCATAGCCCTAGTAACACTAAAACCCGCTATTAGGTAAAGGTCTAAAAGGTCTTACTTTTCATTTGCACAATCTAATTCAATGACTTCTTAAAACCCTATGCTGTAGAAAAAGAAAGAACTCTGCAGAGTCTGCGGATATTGAAATGACATAATAATTTGTGTGTTGGTGGCATTGCTAATCTACCTGGAGAACAAAATCTCTGAAACCTTCTACTCAAGAGCTCATGGAAAAGAACTGTCATGTGGCTGCATATAATGTTAGACAGAAGGTCATCACCTCACTCTGGTTAGTTTTGTCTGATTTCTGTGACTGAGTGTGTCTGCTATGTCTGAGATTAATAAATTATTCAGCAGAGAGACTGCCTAATGCAGCTTGACAGTCTAAAACTCTCATATTCTGTACTTGTATGAACATATATATTTATATACCTCTATATAAATTTATATGCATATAATATGCTTAGACCTTGATCTGCTCCTGCATTATTTCATAGCCTAGCTAGAATAATTTGCTTTTCATTAATAGAGATTACTTAAAACTCTGAATCGCAATATTCAGCTGCATATGGTTTACATTCTAAAATTTGTGTCAGTTGGAACAAATCATTTTGCTGGAGCTAGCTGCTAATATTTAAGAAAAAATTATTTGGATGGTGCTTCAGAAGATTGTAATTCACTGGATTTCTGTGTTCACTTTTGTATTACTTGGATTTTTTTTCAATAACAAATTAAGGTAGAATGGGGCCCACCACAACTGTATGCACATAAATAAGGAAGTGCCAAGGGGACAGCATTACAGAGGAAGATCTTAGGCAGAGCACACGCTTTTTCTGGGAAAACAGTATGACTGGTGCCCAAATAAAGTGCCTGTACTTCAGTGCATGCAGCACAGGGAGCAACAGGAGGAATTGGAGCTTGATGTGCAGTTGCAGGGCTATGATCTCATGGGCATCAAAGAAACATAGCTCTTTAGGAAGGGCAGGTGAGGACAGTAGAGATGAGGAGTTGCCCTTCATATGAGAGCAGTGGGAATGTGGGAAGATCTGCCTTGTAATGGGTGATGAGACAGCTGAGACCTTATAGGTAATCATCAGTGGACAGACTAAAATGTGCAACATTGTCGCAGTGTCTCCTACCAACTGTTCGATCAGGAAGAAGTAGATAAGGCCTTCTTCAGAGTTCACATTTACAGATATTAGTTCTCATGGATGACCTCAATCACCTGATACCTGTGGAGGGGCAACATCAATCCAAAAGGTTCCTGCAATGCATTAGTGATAACTTACTGAATCAAATAAGTGGGAGAGCTTACAAGGGGATGTGACCTGCTGGATGTCGTATTTATAAACATGGAAGAACTGGTCAGGGATATGAAGGTCAGGGGTAGCCTTTGCTGTGGTGACTATGAGATGACAGAGTTCAAGATCCCAAGAAGTGGGAGCAAGGCAAAAGGCAGGAACATGGGACTTTGGGAAAGCAAACTTTGGCCTGTTCAGGAACCTGTTTGAAAGATTCCCATGGGATATACTTCTGGAGGAAGGAGGTTCAGGACATCTGGTTGATATTCAAGGATCGCCCTCTCTAAGCTCAAGAAGGATCCATCATAACAAGCAGGAAATAAAGCAAAAGTGGGAGGAGGCATGCATAGAAAAAAAAAGGAGTTCCTGACTAAATGGAAACTTAAAAAGGATATGTACAAGAGGTGGAATCAGGGGCAGGTGATATATATATTCAGCACGGATATAAAC